>NW_016107338.1:9566414-9591319 GCF_001604975.1 Cebus imitator | reverse complement strand
GCCTCCCAAAGTGCTGGGATTACAGGCTTGAGCCACCGCGCCCGGCCAATCCTTTGCTCATTTTTAATTCGGCTGCTTGTTTTGTTATTTAGTTTTAACTCCTTTATTTTTGGTACCAGTCCCTTTTTGTTTTTTGAGACAGGGTCTCATTCTGTTGCCCAAGCTGAAATTGATCATTGCAACTTCAAATTCCAGGGCTCAAGCAATCCTCCTGTCTCAGCCTCCAGAGCAGCTAGGACTACAGGTGCATGCCACCATGCCTGGCTAATTTTTCTAATTTTTTCTTGTAGAGATGGGTTCTCACTATGTTGCCCAGGCTGGTCCTGAACTCCTGGTCTCAAATGATTCTCCCACCTCCACCTCCCAAAGTGCTGGGATTGCAAGGCATAAGCCACCACGCCTGCCGTCAATCCTTTATCAGATATGTGTTTTGTAAATATTTTCTCCCAGTCTTTGGGTTGTCTTTTCATTCTCTTAACAGTGTCTTTCAAAGAGTAGAACTTTTTAATTTAATGAAGTTCAACTTTTGAATTTTTTCTTTCATGAATTATACTTTTGCTTCATATCTAAAAAGTCATTACCAAACCCAAGGTTACCTACATTTTCTCCTACATTATCATCTAGAAGTTTTATAGTTTTGCATTTTACATTAAGGTCTATCATCAACTTTGAGCTAATTTCCATGAACAGTGCAAAGTAGTCCGTGCCTATATTCTTTCTCTTTGGTATGTGGATGTCTAGTTGTTTCAGCACCATTTGTTCAAACAACTATCCTTTCTCTATTGAATTATCTTTGCCCCTTTGTTAAAAATCAGTTGATTGTATTTGTGTGGATCTATTTCTGGGTTCTCTGTTCCACTGATCCATATGTCTACTCTTTCACCAATACAACATTGTCTTGATTACTGTAGCTTTATAGTAAAACTTAAAATTGGGTGGTGTCAGTCCTCCAGCTTTGTTCCTCTCCTTTTTAATACTGTGTTAGCCATTCTGGGTCTTTTTCCATATAAGCTTTAGAGTCAGTTTTCAATATCAACACAAACAACTACTGGGATTTTAATCAGGATTATGTTGACTCTATTGAGTTGGGAAAAAGACACTCTGACAATATTGAGTCTTCCTATCCACATATATGAAATATCTCTCCATTTATTTAGACATTTAATTTCTTTCATCAGAGTCTCTTGTGGTTTTCCTCAGCTAGATCTTATATATATTTAGATTCATACATAAAGCCTTCATTTTCTTTGATGCTAATGCAAATGGCATTGGGTTCTTAATTTCAAATTCCAATTGTTCACTGCCGGTACATAAGAAGGCAATTAACTTTTATATATTAACCTTACATCTTACAACCTTACTATAGTCACTTGTTAGTTCCAGGAATTTCTTTTTTGATTCTTTGGGATTTTCCACAGACAATCATTTCATCTAAAAACACAGTTTTATTTCTTCCTAATTTTTATATATTTTATTTCCTTTTCTTGTCTTACTACATTAGTTAGGGCTTCCAAGACAATGTTAAAAGAAATGGTGAGAGGGAACATCCTTACCTTAATCCTGTTCTTAGGGGGAAGTATCTAGTTTCCCACCATTGGCTACAGAGTTTTGTCGATTTTTTTTTTTTTTTTTTTTTTAATATATATAGTCTTACTCTGTAGCCCAGTCTGGAGTGCAGTGGTGTGATCTTGGTTCACTGCAACCTCCATCTCCTGGGTCCAAGCAATTCTGTGCCTCAGCCTCCCAAGTAGCTGAAATCGCCATTGCAAAATTATAACTGAGACAGTGAAAGAGATCTGACCTAATCAATTTCATCTTGCTTTTAACCTCCAAGCTGTTCTTGTGAACTAACCTTGGGGGGAACTTAGTTTATAGTTTAAAATAAAGATGGTAACAGTCCTTTCCCAAAACAAACCACCTTCTTCCCTGGGGGCTAGACTGCCTTTGTAGGACTAACAAATTAGCCACAAGATTAGAAATTACGGTTAAGGAGTCATGCAGCTGGAGGCTACAAGATCCTGACCCTTCCTAAACTGCTCCTAAGATCAACACTTGAGATATTTTGCAGCTCCTGTATTTGATGGATCAGCTGGTACCACCCAGATCAGTAAACTGCCTCATTTGATCTTGGTGGCCCCACCCAGGAACTGACTCAGCACAAGAAGATAACTTGGACTCCCTATGATATCATCACTGACCTGACCAATCAGCACTGCCAGCTCACTGGATCCCCCTTACCCACCAAGTTGTCCTCAAAAACTCTGATCCTCGAATGCTCAGGGAGACTGATTTGAGTAATAATAAAACTCTGGTCTCCCACACAAACAGCTCTGCATGGGTTACTCATTCTCTACTGTCTCAATAAATTGGCCATCTGGACAGCAGGCAAGGTGAATCCACTGGTAGCTACATAGCTGGGATTACAGGCATGTGCCACCATGCCCAGTTAAATTTTGTGTTTTTAATAGAGATAAGTTTCATCATGTTGGCCAGGCTGGTCTCAAGTCCTGGCCTCAAGTATCCTCCCAAAGTGCTGGGATTACAGGCATTTAAGCCGATGTACACAGTCCATTCTTTATCAAGTTAAAGAAATTCCTTACTATTCTTTGTTTTTCTGAGAGTTCTCTTTTTAAAATAATGAATGGCCAACACAGGTAGACTGCTTGAGTTTAGGCGTTTGAGACCAGCCTAGACAACATGGCAAAACCCTGTCACTAAGAAACATACAAAAATTAGCCAGGTGTGGTGGCACCCGCCTGTAGTCCCAGCTACTTGGGGAATGCTGAGAAAGAAGGATTGCTTGAGCCAGGAGGTCGAGGCTGGAGTAAGCTGTGTTCATACCACTGCACTCCAGCCTAGGCAACAGAGCGAGAGCCTGTCTTCAAAAAAAAAAAAATAGTGGTCTAAAGTTTTCCTTCCTTATAATGTCTTTGTCTGATTTTAGTATTAGCTTTATGATGGCCTCACTGAATCTGTTAGAAGGTAGGCCCTTAGCTTCTATTTCCCGAAACATACTGTAAGTAATTGGTATAATTTCTTACTGAAACATATGGTCGAATTCACCAGGGAACTCATCGGGGCCTGGTGATTTCTGTTTTGAGAAGTATGATTGATTCAATTTATTTAATAAATATAGGCCTATTCGAATATCAATTCCTTGTTGTATAAGCTTTGGTAAATTGTGTCTTTCAAAAAAAATTGGTCCATTTCACCTAGGATATTACAGTTGTGGGCACAGAATTGTTCACAACACTATTCTCTTTTTATCTTTTTAATGTCCGTGGGATCAGTAGGAAGAGCACCTCTTTCATTTTTGATATTAGTAACTTATATCTTTTTTCTTAATCTAGCTAAATGTTCATCAATTTTATTGATCTCAAAGAACTAGCTTTGAGAACCAGCTTTTGTTGATTTTCTCTACTAATTTGCTATTGTCAATTTCCCTGATTTCTGCTGTAATTTTTATTACTGCTTTTCTTTTGCTTACTTTGGATTAAATTTGTTCTTTTAATAATTTCCTAAGGTAGAAGCTCAGATTATTAATTTTAAATTTTCTTCTTCTCTAATATAAGCATGCAATGAACCCGAGTGCTTATTTAAGCAAGACTTCCTTAAAGCCTGGCTTTCCGTACATACCACAAATTTTTATAAGTTTGTATCAGCATTTCTTTCAGCTCACTGATTTCTTCCCCTGCCACTTCAAGTCTATTGAAGAACTCATCAAAAGCATTCTTCATTTGTTATACTACCTTTAATTTGTTGCATTTTGTTTTGATTCTTTAAGTTTCCTTCTCTCTCCTTAAGTCTGTTCTTGCATGTTATCCATGTTTTCCACTACAGCCCTTAGTATATTAAAGTTACTTTGAGTTCCCAGTTTGATCATTCCAACATTAGAATGCTATCTGAGTCTGATTCTGATACTTGATTTGTCTCTTTAAACTGTGTTTTCTGTCTGGTATGCACAGTAATGTTTTGCTGAAAGCCAGATATGATATACCAATGTTAAAAAGAACTGAGTAAATAGGCCTTTAGTATGAAGTTTTGTTTAAGTTTCTGGCTAAGAATTAGGCTTTATTTACTGATTGCTATAGCTATAGGTGTCAGAGGCTAAAATTTCCACTGATGTACTTGTTTTTCATCTTTCCTATCTTCAGGTTTCCCTACAGGCTTCTTAAATAAGGTCTGAAACATGCAGTCCTTTCAACTGTATTCTCATTATTCAAGCACTCCACTGATGTGGTGGTAATGTGTGAAGGGAAGGAAAGCATTCTATGATCTTATGATTAGTTTTCAACTTAGTGAGGCTGTGCCCCTGGGCTGTGACCTTCACAGGTGCTTCTCAGTTGTTGATTTTCAGTTTGCTCAGGTTTGTTGTGAGAACAGGAGAGACAACTTCCAAGCTCCTTACATGACAGATCAGAAGTATTTTGAACTTTTTAAGAAACTGCCAAACTGTTTTCCAAAGGGGTTGTAGCACTTTAAATTCCCACCAACAGTATGAGAGTTCCAGTTACTTCATGAGGGCTGGCAGTAGGGTGAAGCAAGGAAGAAGCGTATGGTACAATGTTTAAGGAAGTACCCACTCTCAGATTCTAGTGCCTCTAACATTTTGCTCATCTGCCTCACCTCATCCTAGAACCAGCCCTGTCTTCCACATCTTTACCAAAATTTGAAAGAAAGTGCATAGATTTGGAATTATTTTTTCTATAAACATTTGGTAGAATTCGCCAGTGAAGCCATGTGGACCTGAGCTTCTTTTGTGGAAAGGTACTTAACTAAACATCAACGTAATAAATATAAAGTGATTTCAGATTTTCTATTCTTTTTTGTTTGTTTGTTTTTTGAGATGAGTCATGCTGTCACCCAGGCTGGAGTGCAGGGGTGCAATCTCGGCTCACTGCAACCTCCACCTCCCAGGTTCAAGCAATTGTCCTGCCTCAGCCTCCCAAGTAGCTGGGATTATAGGCGCACAATACCACGTCTGGCTAATTTTTTATTTTTAGTAGAGACAGGGTTACACCATGTTGGCCAGGCTGGTCTTGAACTCCTGACCTCAGGTGAGCCACCCTCTGTAGCCTTCTGAAGTGCTGGGATTACAGGTGTGAGCCACTGCACCCAGCCATTTTTCCAACTTCTTAAGGTATAAGCTGAGGTCACTGATTTGAAATCATTCTTCTTTTAATAACATATGCATTTAGTGCTACAAACTTCTCCCTAAGTACTAACTGAGCATCAACGCACAAATTCTGGTATATTGTGTTTTCATTTCCATTCAGTTCAGACTACTTCCTGACTTTTCTTTCTTCATTGATTCACATTTTATTTAGAAGCATAAAGTTCTGGTTTCCAAATATCTGTGGATTTTCCACCAATCTTTCCATTATTAATTTCTGTTTTTATTATACTGTTGTCAGAAGACATACTGTGTATGAGGTGAAGTCTTCTAAATGTATTAACATTTGTTTTCAAACTTAGAACATAGTCTATGTCCATAAATGTTTCATGAACACTTGAAAAGAATGTATATTCTGCTATGTTATATGGAGTGCTCTTTCAAGTCAGGCCAGGCTGGTTAATGGTTCAAGTCTATTATAATCTTGCTGATATTCTGCCTGTCCTATCATTTACTGAAAGAGTACTGAAATCTCCAAAATTATGAATACCTACTTTGCCATAAAATTCTCAGCTTCTGCTTCACATATTTTGAAGCATGTTATTAGGGGCAAAAATGTTTAAAACTGTCATGCCTTCTTGATTAACTGACCACTGATTAGTTGATTAACTGATCATTAAAAATAATGTTCTTTATACATACTAATATTTTTTGCTCTGAAATCTGCTTTGTTATTAATATAGCCATTTGTTTTCTTTTGACGAGTGTTAAGCATGATACATATATTTTCATCCTTTTAAATGTTTTTTGTCTTTCTCTTCAAGGTATGTTTCTTATACATAGCATATACTTGGGTCATTAGATCTCATAATCTCTGCCTTTTAATTGGGGTGCTTAAACGATTTAGATTTGGTGTAATTACTGATATGATTAGGCTTAAGATTATCATCTTGAAATTTATTTTATGTCCTATCCATTCTTTCTTTTTATTCTTTTTATGCCTTTGTATGGATTAAGAATTTTTTAGATTCCATTTATCTCTTCCATTGTTATTAGCTGTAATTCTCTGTTTTACCATTTTAGTGGTTGCTTTAGGGTTTATTGTTAAACCCTTGCTAGAAACATAAGCTTTGTAAGGGAGGGAATTGATGTCAGTTTTGTTCTCTGCTATAGCCTCATGTTTAGAAGAGTACCTGACACATGGAAGGCAATCAATAAATATTCAATCAGTACAGGAATAGAAAAGCCAAGTTATAGGTTACAAAGGCATATTAATGTTCATCCACTTAAGAATTACTTAGATCTGAGCTTTGAAAACAGTTTTTGTGTTGTTTTCAATGATCAGATCTAAGTGATTGTTAATATGGCAATTTATACATACAAAGGCAAATACACAGCTTCTGTATAAAAATATTTGATAGTAATAAAAATGAACCAGATGCTATATAGTATTAATGTCAATAGTACAACCATATTTTAAAAAGTGCAAAGTAATCAAGTGAAATAAAACCAGCTAAATTCAAATTAAGCTTGCTAATGAAAAAAGTATAAAAAAGAATGGTTATAAAAATATATATATCCTTTGTACTACTTTAATCATTTTAATTCTATTGATAACAACCACTTACTAATAATCTAAAAATGACTTGATAGAGCATCTAAAACTCTGCACTATACTCAGTTCTTGCTCTCAGACTGTGTTTAAAGTAATATATTGAGTTATAATTATGTCTGGAGATATTATGGCTATCTGTGAGAGCTAGGGTGCTCTATAGAATTGTATGCAGCGAATCACACACAAACAATAATATTCTGCTGATTTCTCAAACCTCACAAATCATCTGGACTTTATAGGCCTAATCCAATCATTTTCTCCTTGCAAGCAGGGTAGGTTTCATGTTGAATCTTAGCATTATTTGGAATGTGTAATTCTCAAAAATCTCTACTGTAAGAAAGAGAAATGTATTAAAATATATTTAAGCAAAGAAATGCAACCCAGGACAAGTACAATTTGTATGAACAAAAAGAAAACTATAGGTTCATCAAACATTACTGGTCAAAAGTATGTAATAAAGCATACTAAAAATATTTCTATTACTTTTGACATGACTATAACTAGCCAAGATTAGATATTACCTGAGAGATTTCCTGTTGATATACTGTAAAATGTTCCTTGCTGATCTGTGGGAGGTAGAATGAAGGTATGACTTCAGTGTCCACAAAGTCCAATCCCCATGTTTTTGTGAAGAAGTCAGATTCTCTTTTTGCTAATCTAGGATCATTTAGTGCTGCTGGGAGATTTACTTTGGAATGATATACAGTCCATCTATGTTGATCTGTAACTAGAGATGGGGCAACATATAAACTATGTGAATCACCTGCAAAAAGTAAACAAGAGAACTCTGTAAATGCCGTAAAGTTGATTCTCTGTTTTAAAGTACACACTAGAAAACTAAAATGCATAGATTCCATCTTACACAAACCAATTAATCTTTCATGGTAAATGATTTAATAAAAATTAATCTGATTGAATAATCTTCAGCTGCCAGCATCAATTACTAAGGGTTTGAAAAACATGCACAAGATAAAAGATATGCAAAACTTGAGAGTTATAGTTGCAGGGTGGAGTGAATGATAAAGTCTTTCATGAATTCTTTTTCTTAATGTACAATTACTCTATCTTTTTCTTTCAACATCAGAACTCTGCTACCTTCTATTATATATTTTTTATCTTTTAATATCTGGTGTTTTTTAGAGGTAGGCCTTTTTTCTATTATATCATGGCAGGTTGTCCTGGATAAAATGTTCTTTGGCTTATAATTAGGTGACATAAATGTTGCTGTGGCATTAATCATACAAGAGGGAAAAATATATAGTCTATTCTCATTATTTGTAGTATTTTTGTTCTATAAAGCTACTGTGAATGTTGAATTAGCAAATATTAAACCATTGCTTATAGGAAAACTACAGAGTTAGGTTCCTGTAAGCCTTTGGTCACAATATTTTCATCAACTGATCAATACATAACCTTGTTGTGTGTGTTTAAAAACACCTTATTCAGTATACATTATTGTTTCACTAACACTGAACTTATGGCTAATAGTACTACAATTCATGTCTGAATGAAGCTTACACAACACATGTATTTTCTCCATAAGAGACATCATAGCCTTCTTGCCCTTAGGAACTCCAGATAGCATTTTAGCACTACGCTTAGGGGACATTTTAAACAGCAAAATCACCAACAAAAAGCTCAAAACATGTGACACCAACTAAAAATAGGCCACAAAAAGAACATTAGTTTATAGTTTGAGAGCTGAAAAAAGAAGGCAGAGCTTTGCCTAGTTCAACTTTAGCTGGGAATGTGCCTGTCAAGTATCTCAAAATTTTCACTGCTCTGCACATGTCTGCAAATTACCACCAAAGTGCCAGAAGTAGTGATTTGGGGATTATGAATAAATTTTAAGGAGTCAGGAGAATTTGCAAATACATAATATGCAAATGATGAAAACTGAGTGAACCATGTTTTAACTAAGCAGCTTTCAAACTATACCTTCATTTTCAACACATTTTTAGTTTATGTAAGTAGTGCATGAAATACATGGAAAGAACTACATTGTAAGTTCCCAATCATTTCCAAATTTTTTTTTTTTTTGAGACAGAGTGTCAGTCTGTCACCCAGGCTGGAATGCACTGCAACCTCCACTTCCCAGGTTCAAGCAATTCTCCTGCCTCAGCCTCCCAAGCAGCTGGGATTACAGGCGCTCACCACTGCACCCAGCTAAATATTATAAAATTTACTCTTCTAAGGTAAGTACATAAAATCTGACTACTCATTTAAAGATAATACAAATCATCGGTAAAAATCCTTAAAAAAAAAAAAAAAAAACATTACCTGTGGGTTCCTTGGGACATACATCTGGCAGTGATGGCACAGGTTGAATGTGTTTTGACGGATCTACCTCTTTTTTAAAGAAAACATCATTGCTGCTTCCTTGAGGCACTGGTGAAGAACTGTGGCTTGAAGCCATTGCATAAAATCACCACTCAACTGAAAACGAGTAAGAAATAATAATTAAGATACTTACTGCAAATCAAACTCCATCTCTAAGTATTACACATGTCACAAACTTTCTTTCAAAAATAGAGGAATTTTTCAAAATTCCTCAAAGTATAAGTAGGCAATTTGAATATTTGCCTATAATTATGAAAATTGATCACAATATTTAGTTTGCTAAGATAGTTATTTGTCCTCGTTTTTTAAAAAGTGAAACATCCTTAATCTTTTATTCAAAGTACAAAAAATACCAAGGTTGTACTCAACATATATTAAAGATTAAAAACACCTATTCATTCAACAAGTATACGGTAGTTATGCATTACAGGTAAATGCATGTGCTTTTGAAGTATGCCTGCTTAGGTCCATATCCTATGTTTACTCACTAGTGGTGAGGAAATTTACTTAACCTTTATTTGCCTTTCCTCATCAGTAAAATGGAGATGAAAAGAGATCCTATCTCATAAACATCCTGTTAAGAATTATGAGAATGGGTATGCATAAAGCATTTAAAATAATGTCTGCCTCAAAGTTCGCATTCGGAGAGGTTAATGTCACTGTAATTATTACTATGATGTGACTTTACACAGTAATATAATGATTAAAAAATCATTAGTAATTCTTTTTTTTATTTTTTGGTTTTTTTGTTTTTAAATAAAGATGGGGTTTCACCATGATGGCCAGGCTGGTCTTGAACTCCTGACCTCAAGTGATCCACCCACCTCGGCCTCCCAAAGTGCTAGGATTACAGCCGTGAGCCACCGCGCCCGGCCTAGTAATTAAATTCTTTAAAAAGGAAGTGTCATTGTTCAAGAAGCTTGCAACTGTATTAAGTAATTAAAACATATGTAAGCAAAACACAAGTTAACCTATGTCTACATTTTAAAGTAAGCGCCTAAAGAGTTTGTGGGGCAAGACAACATTATATAGGCTACAGTGTCAGGGGAGACTTCACAAATGAAGCAATATTGAAACTAGATACTAAAGAACATGTATTATTTTATACTGAAATGTTTAGAGAACACTTAGAAGATCTGGCAAATAGATAAAAGAGTAGGAAATGAGGAGCAGAGGCTGGGCACAGTGGCTCATTTCTGTAATCTCAGCACTTCAGGAGGTCAAAGCAGGTGGATTGCTTGAGTCCTGGAGTTCGAGACCGGCCTGAATAACATGGTGAAACCTCATATCTACAAAAATTACAAAAATTAGCTGAGCATGGTGGTGCATGCCTGTAGTCCAGTTACTCAGAAGGCTGAGGTGGGAGGATCGCTTGAGTCCAGGAGGCAGAGGGTGTAGTGAGCCAAGATTACTTCACTACACTTCAGCCTGGGCAACAGGGTAAGACCCTGTCTCAAACAAAGAAACAAATAATAAATAAAAAATAAAGAACAGAAATACAAGGCAAGGATCTGTGACAAATAGTTTGTCTGTTCTAACTTGCCTCTCTTAGATAGAAAACTAAAAATATATATCTGACTCAGTACTTTCAATGCAAAGGAAACATAATCAAACATACCATTCACTGAAACCAGAAGAAACAAGCTGCTTTAAAAATGCACAAAGATAAACAAGTTCTTCAAGGTGCTTAAACAGAAAGCCTGGATAACATAAACAAAAGTTAATGAACAGTGAATAATCAATTGTAAGACTAAGGAACTGACTATAGTGGAAACTGGACTAAAGTGAAATGTTTACACTAGGAAGCAGTGACAAATTTACACACACACACATACACGCACATATAGTATGGCTAAATTGTAGTTGGTTCTGTAAGCAATAAGAAGACATCAGAGGTTTGGTGGCAAAAGAGTACTGTGAGGAAAATGGTATTTGGGAAAATTAATTAGTCTTCGAAAGGCCTCTTGCATTCACATCTACACACATTAAGTGTATGGTTGTTTCTGTATAAAAGCTTACACATATTTAAGAGAGATATACATATTTATGTAAAGGATAATACATATATTTATCTAAAGGATAATAAACACTGTACAACACAGAAACACTGTACTGACAATTCTACATTTAAGATCGATTATGTTAACTTTCTCATTAACGAAATGAAATGGCTAAAATAAACACGTTTTTGAAATTATTTTTAATTTTTGTGGGTGCATAGCAGGTATTTATCCTTTGTGTTATAATCTAATTATATTCTTTTAGTTATTTTTAAATGTACAATTAAACCATTGTTTACTCTAGTCACCCTGTTATGCTAACAAATAGTAGGTCTTATTCATTTTATTTTTCTGTACCTATTAACCACTACTACTTCTTCTCCAGGGCCCCTTTCCCTACACTTACCCTTCTAGGTGTCTGGTAACGATCCTTCTACTTTCCATTATTTTCATTTTTAGCTCCCACAAATAAAGGAGAACATGCGAAGTTTCCCCTTCTGTGCTCAGCTTATTTCACTTAACATAGTGACCTCCAGTTTCATCCAACTGGTGCAAATGACAAGATCTCATCCTTTTCTATGGCCGAATAGTTCTCTATTGTGTATATGTAGCACATTTTCTTTATTCATTCATCTGTTGATGAACACTTCAGCTGTTTCCAAATTGTGGTTACTGTGAATACTGCTGCAATAAACATGGGAGTGCAAATATCTCTTCAATATACTGATTTCCTTTATTTATTGTATATTCTTAGGAGTAGGTTTGCTGGATCATACAGCTCCATTTTTAGTTTTTCGAGGAACCTTCAAACTATTCTCCATGGTGGTTGTACTAATTTACATTCCCACTAACTGTATATGAAGGTTCCCTTTTCTCCACATCTTCGCAAGCACTTCTTAATGTCTTTTGGATAAACGCCATTTTAACCGGGGTGAGATATCTCATTGTACTTCTGATTTGCATTTCTCTGATAAATGATATTGAGCACCTTTTCATACACCCATTTGCCATTTGCATGTCTTTTGTATAATGTCTATTCAGATATATTGCCATCTTTTAATCAATGTATTGGATTTTTATCTATAAGGCTGTTTGAGCTCCTTATGTATTCTTGGTATTAATGTCTTGTCAGATGGGTAGCTTGCAAATATTCTCCTCCCATTCTATAGGTTGTCTCTTCACTTTGTTGTTTCCTTTGCTGTGCAGAAGCTTTGTAACTTGATGTGATTCCATTTGTTTATTTTTGCTTTGGTTGTCTGTGCTTGTGGGGTTCATTCAAGAAATCCTTGCCTACTCCAATGACCTGGACAGTTTCCCCAAGGCTTTTAGTCATATCATAGTTTGACATCTTAGATTGAAGTCTTGCATCTATTTTGATTTTTTGTATGTGGCGAGATAGGGGTCCAGTTTCATTGTTCTACCCGTGCATATCTAGTTTTCCCAGCACCATTTATTGAAGAGGCTGTCCTTTCCCCCAACACTGTCCTTTGTTAAAAATAAGATCACTGTAGATAAATGGATTTTTTTTTTTTTTTTTGAGACAGTCCTGCTCTGTTGCCCATGCTGGAGTACAGTGGCATGATCTCAGTTCACTGCAATCTCCACCTCCCAGGTTCAAAAAATTCTCCTGCCTCAGCCTTCCAAGTACCTGGGATTTACAGGTGCATGCCACCACACCCGGCTAATTTTTTATATTTTTGCCAGAGATGGGGTTTCATCATGTTAGCCAAGCTGGCCTCAAACTCCTGACCTCGTGATCTGCCTGCCTCAGCCTCCCAAAATGCTGGGATTACAGGTGAGCCACCGCGCCCGGCCAGATGAATGGATTTACTTCTGGGTTCTCTACTCAGTTCCACTATTCTATGTGTATGATTATATGCCAATACATTATATAATTTGAAATCACAAAATGTGGTGATTTCACAATTTTCTTCTTCTGTCATTGGATAGCTCTGGCTATTCTGAGTCTTTTGTGGACCTGTATAAATTTTGAGATTGTTTTTTCTATTACTCTGAAGAATGGCATTGGTATTTTAATAGGGAGTATATTGAATCTGTAGATTGCTTTGGTTAGTATGGACATTTTAACAATATTGATTCTTCCAACCCATGAACATAGAATATCTTTCCTTTGTGTGTGTGTCTTCTTAAATTTCTTGCATCAACATGTTATAGCTTTCATTGTAGGTATTTTTCACTTCTTTGGTTAATGCCTAGGTGTTTTATTTCTAGCTATTGTAAATGGGGTTACTTTATTGATTTTTCCACATTGTTCAGTGTTGGCATATGGAAATGCTACTGATTTTTGTATGCTAATCTTGTATCCTGAAACTTCACTGAATTTATCACTTCTAATCATTTTTTGATGATTTCTTTAGGTTTATCAAAACCTAAGATCATATCTTCTACAAACAAAGATAATTTTACTTTTTCCTTTCCAATTTGGATGCTTTCTTTCTCCTGTCTGATTGCTCCAGCTAGGACTTCCAGTACTATGTTGAATAACTGTGGTAAAAGTGGGCATCCTTGCTGTATTCCAAATCTCAGAAGAAGGGCTTTCAGTTTTTCCTCATTCATTGTGATAATAGCTATGGGTCTGTAATATATGGCTTTTACTGTTTTGAGGAATGTTCCTTCTATACCCAGTTTTTTTTTTTTAGAGTTTTTATTATGAAGGGATGTTTAATTTTAAGACATGCTTTTTCAGTATCAATTGTGGTTTTTGTCCTTCATTCTCTTAATATAATGTAGCACATTTGCATATGTTGAACCATCTGCATTCCTGAAATAAATCCCACTTGGTCATGATGAATAATATTTTTAGGCCAGGCGCCATGGCTCACATCTGTAATCCCAGCACTTTGGGAGGTCAAGGTGGGCGGATCATGAGGTCAGGAATTCAAGACCAGCCTGGCCAACGTAGTGAAACCCCATCTCTACTAAAAATACAAAAAATTAGCTGGGTGTGGTGGCCGACGCCAGTAATCCCAGCTACTCCAGAGGCTGAGGCAGAAGAATCACTTGAACCCAGGAGGTAGAGGCTGCAGTGAGTTGAGATCATGCCATTGCACTCCAGCCAGGGCAACAGTGCAAGACTCCATCTCAAAGACTCTGATGCGTCTTTCTCTGGTTCTGGTATCAGGGTAATACTGCCCTCACAGAACAAGTCTGAAAGTATTCCCTCCTCCTATTTTTCAGACTAGTTTGAGTATGATTTGTATTAACCGTCATTAAATGTTTGGTAGAATTCAGCAGTGAAGCCATCAGGTTCTGGGCTTTTTACTGGAAGACTTTTCATCACAGCTTTTAACTTATTACTTGTTATTGGTCTGTTCACACCCAGGATTTCTTCATGGTTAAGTCTTGGAAGATTGCATGTATATAAAAATCTATCCATTTCTTCCAGATTTTGCAATTTATTGGCATACAGTTGCTTACAGTAGCCACTAATAATTCTTTGAATTTTGTGGTATTGGTTTTAAGGTTTCCTTTCTCATTTCTGATCTTTTGGGGTCTTCTGTTTTCTTAATCTGGCAAAAGATTTGTCAGGTTTTTTTTTTTAATTTTTTCAAAAACCCAACATTTTGTTTTGTTGATCTTTTGAATTGTTTGCTTCACTTCAATTTCATTTATCTCTGCTCTGAGCTTTATATCTTTTTTCCCAGTAATTTCTGGTTTGGTTTGCTCTTGCTTTTCCATTTCTTTAAAATGAATCATTAGGTTTTTATGTTTTTCTTCTTTTTTGATGTAGGCACTTATAGCTATAAACTTTCTTCTTAGTTCTGTTTTCACTGTATCCCCATAGATTTTGATATGTCATGTTTCTGTTATTTAAAAATTTTTTCAATTTCTTTATTTCTTCATTGACTCACTGGTCATTCAGAAGCATATTGTGTAATTTCCATGTGTTTGTATAGTTTCCAAAATTCCTCTTATTACCGATTTCTGGTTTTATTCCATTGTGGTCAGAGAAGATGCTTGACATTATTTCAATTTTTTTCTTTCTTTCCAATATGTTTTGTTAGCTCTAATAATATTTGCTTTATATATCTGAGTGCTCCAATGTTAGGTGCATATATATTTACAACTATTATATCCCCTCGCTGAATTGACCCATTTATCATTATATAATGACCTTCACTGTCTCTTCTTATACTTTGTATCTTGAAATCTATTTTGTCTGATGTAACTACTCCTTAGTATCTTTTTCCATCCCTTTATTTTCAGTCTACATGTGTCTCTATAGGTGAAGTGTGTTTCTTGTCAACAGCAGATCATTGGGTCCTGTTTTTCTATCCATTCAGCCACTTTATGTCTTATGATTGGAGAGTTTAGTCAACTTACATGATGTCATTATTGGTAAGTAAGGACTCCTGCCATTTTAGGTGTTTTCTGGTTGTTTCATGGTCTCCTCTTCCTTCCTGTCTTCCTCTTACTAAAGGTGATGTTTTTCTGGTGGTATGAGTTAATTTCTTGGTTTTTAAATTTTTTGTGTATCTGTTGCATGTTTTTGATTTGAGGTTACCATAAGCCTTGCAAATACTATCTTATAACCCATTGCTTTATGTGGATAACAATTAACACTGCTTGCATCAACAAACAGGCAAAAAGAAAAAATAAACTCTACACTTTAACTATTGTTCCCCTATTTTATAGCTTTTTGTTTCTATTTATATTTTACTGTCCTTATGTCTTGAAAAATTGTAGCTATAATTTTTGATTGGTCCATCTTTTAGTTTCTCTACTTAAGACTAGTTTGCACACCACAGTTACCATATTATAAAATTCTGTTTTTCTGTATACTTAATATTGGCAGTTAGTTTTGCATCTTCAGATGGTATCTTTTTTGCTCATAACCTGTTTTCCTTTCTTATTGAAGTATATATCCTTTAGCATTTTTTTTTTTTTTTCCAAGACAGAGTAACTCTCTCACCCAGGCTGAAGTGCAGTGGCACCATTTTGGCTCACTGTACCCTCCACCTCCCAGGTTCAAGCAATTCTCCTGCCTTAGCCTCCTGAGTCACTGGGATAACAAGCATGCACTATTATGTGCAGCTAATTTTTAGTAGAGACAAGGTTTCATCATGTTGGCCAGGCTAGTCTTCAACTACTGATCTCAGATGATCCACCCACCTCAGCCTCTCAAAGTGCTAAGATTACAGGTGTGAGCCACCGCACCTGGCCAGCCCTTTAGCATTTCTTGTCTGGAGCTGATGAAATGCCTCAGCTTTTGTTTGTCTAGGAAAGTCTTTATTTCTCCTTCATGTCTGAAGGACATTTTCATTGGATGTACTATTCTAGGGTAAAAGGTTTTTTTCCTCCAGCATTTGAAACAGGTCATGCCCCTCTCTCTTGGCCTGTAAGGTTTCTACTGAAAAGTCTGCTGCCAGCCATATTGAAGCTCCATTGTGTGTTATTTCTTTTTAATTATTTTTGAAGATGGAGTCTTGCCCTGTCACCTAGGCTGGAGTGCAATGGCACAATCTGAGCTCACTTGCAACCTCCACCTCCCCAGTTCAAGCAATTCTCCTGCCTCAGCCTCCCTAGTAGCTGGGATTACAGGGGCAGACCACCATGCCTGGGTAATTTTTTAGATCTTTAGTAGAGGTGGGGTTTTGCCACGTTGGCCAGCCTGGTCTCGAACTCCTTACCTCATGATCTATCTGTCTTGGCCGCCCAAAGTGCTGGGATTACAGGCATGACTCACCATGCCTGGCCGACCAACTGCTTTGAAGCCATTCTGATGCATTCTTCAGCATGTTGATTGCATTTTTCAACTCCAGAATATCTGCTTAATTTTTTTTATTTCAGTCTGTTAAATTTATCTGATAGGATTCTAAATTCTTTCTCTGTGTTATCTCAACACAGCTATTTTGATTTATGTATCTGAAAGGTCACATATCTCTGTTTCTCCAGGATTAGTCCCTGGTGCCTTATTTAGTTCATTTGGAGAGGTCATATTTTCCTGGATGGTGTAGATGTTCTTCCATGTCTGGACATTGAAGAGATAGGTATTTATTGTAGTCTTTACTGTCTGGGCTATTTGTACCTGTCCTTCCTAGGAAGGCTTTCCAAATATTCTAATGGACTTGGGTGTTGTGATTTAAGTTGTATCTGCTTTAGGGGGTACCCCAAGCCCAGTAATGCTGTGGTTCTTGCACACTTGTAGAGTTACCACCTTGGTAGTCTTGAATAAAATCTGGAAGAATTCTCTGGATTACCAGGCAGAGATTCTTGTTCTCTTCCCTTACTTTCTCCCAAACAAACGAAGTCTCTCTCTTTATGCCGAGCTGCCTGAGGCTTGTAGCAGGGTAACACAAGCACCCCTTTGGTCGCCAACACTGGCACTGCACTGGGTTAGACCTGAGGCCAGCACAGCACTGAGTCTCACCCAAGGCCCACTGTAACCACTACCTGGCTACCGCTTATGTCTGCTCAAGGATCTAGGGCTCTACCATCAGCAGGTGGCAAAGCCAACCCAGCTTCTGTCCTTCCTTTCAGGACAGCAAGTTCCCCTGGTCCTCAGATAAGTCCAGAGATTCTCTCCAGGAGCCAGGGATCAGTCAAAAACCTTAGAAGTCTACCTGGTGTTCTATTATACAGCAGCTCAGCTGGCCCTCAAATCACTAGACACAGTCATTCCCACATCTCTCCCCACTTTCCACAGGCAGAGGAGCCTTACTCTGTGACCACCACCACCAAAGGCCCATAGGAAGTACTACCAGGCTACTGTCGATGTTCGCTTAAGGTCTAAGGGCTCTTCAGTTAATGTGTGGTGAGTGCTGCCAGGCCTGGGGCTCGCCCTTCAGCAAGCTCCCCTCTGGCCCAGGGCACGTCCGGAAATGCTGTCCAAGAGCCAAGGCCTGGAATGAGAGACCCCAAGAGCCCACTTGGTGTTTGAACCCACTCTGGCCAAGCTGATACTAAGATACAAGACAAAGTTCCCCTGATTTTTCCGTCTGCTTTTCTCAAGCACCGTCTCTCACTGTAGCCACTACAGCTGGGAATGTGCTAGGTCTCACCTAAAGCCAACATGTCTGAGTCTCAGCCAAGGCCCATGGCGTGCTACCCAGGTATCACTGCTAGTTATTCAGGGCTCCTCAATCAGCACATGATGGATCCTGCTATGACTGGATCCCTCCCTTCAAGGCAACAGCTTCCCTTCTAGCCCACATGTCTAGAAATGCTACCCAGGAGCTAGGGCTTGGAATGGGGCCTCATGACTCTGACCAGTACCCTATCCTACTGTGGTTGAGCTGGTATCCAAAATGCAAGACAAAAGTCCTTTTTACTCTTCCCTCTCCTCTCCCCAAACAGAAGGAAGGGGACTGTTTTGGAGCTGCGAGTTGAGCTGTCTGGGCTTGGAGGAAGGGTAGCACAAGCACTCCCTTAGGTGTTCCTGTTGATGTCTTAATAAGTCACATGCCCCCAATTCCACTGGCTCCAAGCCCAGCTCAGCACTAGGACTTGCAGTCCTTGTGGCCTACACTGTCTTTTAAGTTTATTTAGGACCCTGGCACACTTCAGCCCACAGTGGCAAGGCTTGTCAGAATTCAAGTTCCAACCGTTGAGATGGGCAATTCCCCTCTGGCTAGGGCTGGTAGCTCCCTCCATGTGTGGGTGTCAGCTGAGTTCAGCCTGGTTTTGCTTTTTGCTGTTACAGTGCATTCGATGAGAACTCTCACAATTGCTGCGCTCCTCCTATCCCGAGCATATAAATTTTTCCACACCACACAGTCGCTACAGGAGGGATAGAGGAGAGGTGGTGTCAGCAATTCAAGGCTGTCTTTCCTATCCTGTTCAGTGTTTCTTTGGGCAATATGAAGTTAAAACTAGGTTCTATGAGTGCTCACCCGATTTTTATTTCTTATGTAAGTGCTTTTTTGTGTGTAAATTGTTGTTAAATTTGGTATTTCTATTGAGGGGGACATTCAGTGGATCCTTCTATTCCTCCATCTTGCTCTATACTCCCAGTTCTAAAATAAACACATTTTGACACAAAGTGTTAAGCCACAGACATGTGAAAAATGTATTTATGTGAAACATCCATTGCTTAATGCCAGATAAATTAGATATTTATTCTGACAATACTATGCTGGTACCTTGATTTATTCTATTTGCCACATTGCTTTTACAGAAAAAAAAAGAAATCCTGAGTGCCATTTTAGAAACATAGAAATATGTAGGGAGATGGCAGAAAAATATTTCTAGATTATTTTAAATTATTTCTGTATCTGGAGAGAAAAACACATGGTTTACTCTTTAAATATTCTGAATTGAAAAACATATACACATTCTCTGTTTTTCCCTACACAACTCTTAATTCTCATGACAAGAGGGAAAATCTCTAGTAAAAGGTGATTACATAAAACTAGGGGACTGCCTATAAAGGGGAGTCCAAATTTCCAACCATTTGACTCTTCATTGCCTTCACCATCCACAGCTTATTATTAAACCTTCCTACAGTAAAAACCAAACTTTGTACTGATTATCACATAATTATAAAAGTGCAATCGCTGGTAAGAAAACATGAATTTATTCATAAGACATAGATGTACAAACAAATACAACAAATGTACATGATATCTGAATTAAAAAATTTCAGCAAAGAAATAATCTTTCATTAAAAGGCTAAAGAACAAAAATAATGAAACATCTTAATAAGAAGGTTTCAGGATAAGCAATGTATACCTTGTCTACTCAAAAAAATTAGTTAGAAAAAACAAACAAGCCAACAAAATACACAGAATACAGGAAAATGGAAAGCTCTAAGCACTAAACACAGGAAACTACTGATTTCTGGTAGTTCAACTTAACTACCAACTAGAAACAAACCTGGCATTTTAATAATTGTCACCTGTAATGAGAATTTATAAATAGCTCTACACCTTTTTTCACATGGTAATCTCCTTATAATTGTATCAATACTATGTTTGAATATTATGTTCTCTTGAAGCTTTCTTTGGTTTCTCACACTTAGTTACTTTATGTATTTCAATTTTTGCATCAATCACACTGAGATTTTGGTTTTCATACAGGTCTTCCCTTTCAGACTTTGAATTTCTTGATGTTTCTGTTTTCCTGTTTTCCGCAGGAAAAACAGAAAAACAGAAACATCAAGAAATTCAAAGTCTGAAAGGGAACTTTGCTTACCATGGTTCCTGTCACACATATAATAAAAATTTTATAGATGAACGAAATGGATGGTATGTAGAACCTATCAGAAGAGAGAGACAACACAGACAGACAGCTGCCAATAATACTTAAATAATAACAGAATGGATCTGGGCTAATAAGGAAAGGAAGAAACAATCATCCATTAAAAAAAAAAAAAAAAGATTTCAAAGGATGAGTAAATAGAGATTTGGTTTTCTTTCTTATAGCTCAAAACATCTTTTTATGTTTGGTTAAAAACTTCTTTTGAAAGGCACTAGAAACATTGCCTCCCTTAACCCCAACCACCAGCCAGAACCCCAATGAACACAGACCTCTGTTTCTGTGTCCAGACCTGTTTCTAAATACCATTTCCAACTAAAAGAAACCAAGACTCTTTGAAGAAATATTAACTCCAGACCTGGAATACGGAAAGAACAAATCTACCCTGAGCACTCTTGTGTCAGAAAGCAAGATACACGCAAAGACCAGTATAGCCTATCAAGAGGACAAAGAACCAAATTAAAAGAGGGTCCCACTGGCCACATTTGAGACAATTTGAGTGTATTTTTTAAAAAGTAATCGAGTATAACATCTGGAATAAGTAAAAAATGGATTCGTAGAGATATTTAAGAGGCAAAAAAAGTGATAAGGAAAGGGGGTGGGGAAAGAATATCTCTAATGAAGAATGCCAGTAATAAATATAGAAGGAATGACCAAATTAGAAAATCACCAATTTGCAACCCCCAATGTAAAAGCTAACTCAGGCAAAAATCACCAATGTATGCCAAAGCCATTAGGTGAAAAGTTAAGAAAATTCTCACAGTGCCTAAGTATTACCTCACAGATTACTTAACAATACAAAGGGGAAAATGTATCTTTAAAATGGAGACCTGGCTGTCACCACCGTAAGTCATCAAACTTAACATAACTGATAATAGCAGGACAACCTGATATTATGTGATTCATGAAATGACAAAATAGGAAATAAACACCATTACCTATGAAATATTCTCTCCAAAAATATTTAATCCAACCCAATCAAATCTCTAGACCAGGAGTTAAGCTCTACTGTCCTATGGATTTCTTTGATGATGTGGTAAAGTTTATGGATGCCTTCTTAGAATAATGTTTTTAAATGCATAAAATAGACAAGACTACAATGGACAATTATACTGAAATACAGCTACTATAATAATTGTTTAAACTACAGTATAGTAATATTATTTCTTCTTGAGACAGGGTTTCAATCTGTCACCCAGGCTGGAGTGCAGTGGCAGAATCACAGCTCACTGTAATTTCAACCCCCTGGATGCAAGTGATCCTCCCACCTCAGCCTTCTGAGTAGCTGGACCACAGATGCACGCTACCACACATGGCTAATTTTTGTATTTTTGTAGAGATGAGGTCTCGCTATGTTGTCCAGGCTGGTCCTGAACTCTTAGGCTCAAGCAGTCCTCCCACATCAGCCTCCCAAAGTGCTAGAATTACAGGCATGAGCTACCACGCCCAGTCTATTATGGCTTGTTAATTAATATGAATCTAGTAACTACCTTAATTTATAGGCAATAAATGAGCATAAATGATATCTGCAGCAGTTGAATGTGATATGAGAATACCTGAGATTTCTATTGTTGACAAAGTTATAGGTACTGTAAATGTACTGTCTACATTGTAACCATGAAGGGTTTCTTATTCATAATTAAAGAAAATGCTAAAATCCAGTTAGGGCAGAGTTTCTCAGCCTTGACACTACTGACATTTTGAATAGGATAATTCTGTTATCAAGGACTCTCTTGTACCCACCCAGTTGTGACAATCAGAAATGTCTTCAGACATTGCCAAATGTCCAAGAGTTGGGGAAGGAGAAGGCAAACCCACCCCAGCTGAGAACCACTGAGTTAGACATAAGTTAAAATAAAGATGTAATTTCCCCATGTAAAGTTTACAGATTCCCTGAATTCTACAGACCCTACGGAGTCTGTAACTCAAGGTTCAGTGCCCTTGCTCTAGACCTACCTTTGAGTTTACAGGAAACAGAAGGATGTCAGAGAGTAATGTTTAAACCACTATATATGAGGAAACAATGAGACAAATTAAGAGTGTAAGATAATCTATTAAGAAATTGGCTTGAATACTTACTTAGTCATTTTAAAAAGGTGGGAAACTATACTAGATTAAAATAAATAAATAATGTGATTATTTACCTGCTTGTTTCCTATCTCTCCCACTACACTGTAAAATTTATTTTTGTTTCATTTACATTCCTATACCACACCCAATACAGAGTCTAAGCATTCGATAAACTGTATGATTGTTCAATGAATGAATGAATGAGCAAATGAATGACTATCACAGAAAGTGGGTAAAGACACATAAGCCACTAACACAGTATCTCAAAACGTTCATATACATTTTAAATAATCTAAAAATATAAACCCAAAATATATTTTGTTTGTATAACATTACTCGACTTTCTGAAATTTGATTCTAGATCTCTTTCTTGTAACACAATACACTAGTTAAGAGTACTGGCCATACAATGAGTTAGATCTCTATAATTTGTTAGTTGTGTAACAACTGTATTACCCCTAAGTCTCAGTTTCCTCATTTGTTAAATGGGACAGCAGCAGTATCTTCCTTATAGCAATGTTGGAGATTTAAATGAAACAACTTATGTAAGTTCATGGCATAATACTTGGTACATAGTAGACATTCAGTAAATAATTGCAACAACTATTATTATGAATACCTTTTTTTTTTTTTTTTTTTTTGAGACAGAGTCTTGTTCTGTTGCCCAGGCTGCAGTGCAGAGGCGCAGTCTCAGCTCACTGCAACCTCTACCTCCCACATTCAAGGGATTCTCCTGCCTCAGCCTCCTGAGTAGCTGGGATTACAGGTGCATACCACCACGCCTGGCTAATTTTTGTAATTTTAGTAGAGATAGGGTTTCACCATATTGGTCAGGCTGGTCTCGAACTCCTGACCTCAGGTGATCCACCTGCCTCGGCCTCCCAAAGTGCTGGGATTACAGGCATAAGCCACTGTGCCTGGCAAACATCTTGCTTTTTTTTTGAGACGGAGTTTCACTCTTGTTGTCCATGCTGGAGTGCAATGGCGTGATTTTGGCTCACTACAACCTCCGCCTCCCAGGTTCAAGTGATTCTCCTGCCTCAGCCTCCTGACATCTTACTTTTTAAAATGGTCGGTAAACATGAACATTTTGACTGTGCCATACAAAGTTTTAAAATAAATGCAAACTTTAGGACCCTGAGCCTCTTCTTTTGGCGTTTTTCTTTGCTTGAGCATTCCTAATCCTGGAGAGACAGATGGTGGGTAGGGGAAAGAAGAGGGGAGAGAGGAAGCAACAAACTAATCCAATATGAGCAGACATAATTTGCTTTCAGAAAAGTCACCAAAGCATAGAAAAGTGATCCTCATTGCCATCCCACTAAAGGGGGTAAAAAGAATATTGGAAAGTGAATATGAAGCTAGAAAACATGGCGACCTAGAACAAAAGCAGCTCTGATGACAAAAACTGTGCCTGTGGGAGAGAAGAGAGATGAGGAGGTGGTAGGAGAGTGCCTGGAAATGCTGCTTTGGAAAACATCTGAGTATAGGTCAAAGTTAAGTCCATGGGAGGAGAGTAGATGAGATAAAAATTACAATTTCTGAGTTGGACAAGACTTCAAAAGAACACCTGGCTCAACTTTCTACTTCATATGTAAATCCCTTCTACAAGGGGTCTTTCTGCCTCTACTTGAAAACCTCAATAATGAAGAATTAACTACTTTAAAAGCAGAGTACTACCATAAAACAACATAATTTCTTTGGAGAATAAAAATTCTTGTAGTTAACAGAATCCTGCCTTCCTGAATTTTCCATTACTGCTTCTAGTTCAATTACATTACAGGAATGAATTAGTAAATAACTACAGATAGTCACAGGAAAGTGATATTACAAGTGGAGAAAGTGCCGATGAAGAAAAGAGCTAATGAAAGCTCTGAGCAAGGGGTAGGGCAAATCTATTTAGAGGAAAAGACAAAGGCAATCAGAAATACCATCCTTACAGAGGGAAGATGTGTCAGGGAGTAAAGTGTGAACAGTAAGTAGCATCAACGTGCTGCAAAGAGGTCAAGGAGATTACTAACTTTAGAAAGGATTCTAGATTGGAACAGTGTCAGGACAATGGTTAGGGAAGAAGCTATCCCACTGAGGTTAAGAGGTAAGTGATTAAGTAATAAAGGCAACAATAACAACATCTCTTTAGTGGTAAAAGAAAAAAATGAAAAAGACCAAGAGTTGAGCAAGAATCTTTTAGGCTATGAGTGACCTGAGCATATTTGTACACAAACAGCAAGAAGCCAACTGAAGGGTGAGATTAAAGAGGAACAAGAGGCTGGGCACGGTGGCTCACGCCTGTAATCCCAGCACTTTGGGAGGCCAAAGCAGGCAGATCACCTGAGGTCAGGAGTTGAAGACCAGCCTGGCCAACATGGTAAAACCCCATCTCTACAGAAAATACAAAAAATTGGCCAGGTGTGGTGGCAGGCACCTGTAATCTCAGCTACTAGGGAGGCTGAGGCACGAGAATCACTTGAACCTGGGAGGCAGAGGTTGCAGTGAGCCAAGATCGCACCATTGCACTCCAGACTAGGCAACAGAGCCAGACTACACATCCAAA
>NW_016107338.1:9526876-9566159 GCF_001604975.1 Cebus imitator | reverse complement strand
AAAAAAAAAAAAAAAAAAAGAACAAGAGAAAGAAAATGAAAAAGTGGTAGAGAAAGGAGATGGGCAGAGTAGGGGCAGTTACATACACACAGGAATAGAGTGAGAGGGGATGAGAAGAGGTAAAGTGAGAAAGAATATCAAGCCCAGGGACTATAAGAAACCTTAGGTTTATGCCACACCTTGAGAAAGACAGGACTTAGTCAGTCAACAGTGAGAAAATAAGCAGGCTGACCTGGAAACATTGCCTCACACCCTATTTCTGTGCCCAATGTGTGAGTGGGAGGATGAGTAGAAATCAGATGGGACTAAAGGTTCTGAAGTGCTTGATCAAGAGCACAGTGAAAACATGTTATCAATGAAAGAAGGATGGATGGATGACAGGGAAGAACAAAATGGAAAGACAAGAGGAAGAACTGCATCATCACTAATATCTGACTATACAGTCAAATAAGTGAACCCTATATACAGTGCATAACTGCGTACTTTCAACTTTGATTTCAGACCATTTAGCTAGTTAATTGAGAAGAGAGGATTTGAATTCAGATTTTCTGATTCTAAATTCTGTATCTCTGTCTCTGCACTAATAACAAAATTTTAAATTATTTCACTCCTCCTTCCCACCCATTTCAGGCACCCAGTGCTTTCCTTTTCTATCTTTGTCTCCTTATCAGATCAATGACTGAACCAATAACATTTACTCTCATAACTATTACTTATGTTCAACAGAAATAATTAACACGTAATTATGACAATTGTATAAGACCAGGACTATTCCAAAAGGAAAAAGATACTATACATTTTCTTTTTTGTTTGTTTTTGTTTTTTTTGAGTCTCACTCTGTTGCCCAGGCCGGAGTACAGTGGCGGCATGATCTCGGCTCACTGCAACCTCCGCCTTCTGGGTTCAATGGATTCTCCAACCTCAGCCTCCCAAGTAACTAGGACTACAAACACCTGTCACCTCGCCTGGGTAATTTTTGTAGTTTCAGAAGAGACGGGGTTTCACCATGTTGGCCAGGCTGGTCTCAAACGTCAAACTCCTGACCTCAGGTGATCCACCCGCCTCGGCCTCTCAAAGTGCTGGGATTACAGGCATGAGCCACTGTGCCCGACCCCATATAATTGCCTTATAAATGAACTTTACAAAAAAATAAATCTATTTATAATTTGAGAAAACATGGAAAAAGGGAATTCCTTTTTACAAATGGAGCTGGACAGAGCTTTTCTGACATAATTTTGATACAATTTTGGGCTTAAAAAAATTTTTTTTATTGAGTCGGAGTCTTGCTGTGTCACCAGGCTGAAGTGCAGTGGCGCAATTTCGGCTCACTGCAATCTCCGCCTCCTGGGTGCAAGTGATTCTCATGCTTCTGCCTCCCAAGTAGCTGGAACTACGGGTGCCCGCCACCATGCCCAGCTAATTTTCTGTATTTTAGTAGAGACAGGTTTCACCATGTTGGACAGGATGGTCTGGATCTCCCGACCTCACGATCCACCCGCCTTGGCCTCCCAAAGTGCTGGGATACAGATGTGAACCACCACTCCCAACAGACTTTTTTTTAAAAATCCATACTTGACTGCTATTTTTAAAAGCAAACAAAAAATCGCAAATTTCATTTCCCCAAATTTAGAAGTACTGATAACATGCAAGAAAAACTTAAAACAGCTATACTATAATATCCTACCAAAGATCAGTTTGATAGAACTCAGGAGTTTTATGTTACCATTATAAAAACTCTGCCCCCTCCTTTCTCCACCACCTTTCTTGTTCCTCTTTGATCTCATCCTTCAGCTGATTTCTTGCTGTTTGTCTACAAAATACCTCAAATATCTCATATTCTAAGTACTTTCCACAACATTTTTGGAATTTAAGAGTCAATTTCTAGTAAATGGCACAGTAAGTTTTTCATACAACCTATACACAAATAGCAATATACTTCCACACTATTCAAGATTTATCATTTGACAAAATCGTTTAATAATTTGTAAAGACCTTAAAATTTTTAAAATGCGTATCACATATATTATTGCTCACAAAAATCTCAGTATTGAAGGCATAATTTAAACATACTCTAAAGAAATATTAGCATTGGGGCTGTCATATAAATAAGCACCTTTTTTTTTTTTGAGACAGAGTTTCACTCTTGTTGCCCAGGCTGGACTGCAATGGTGCAATCTTGGTTCACCGCAGCCTCCACCTCCCAGGTTCAAGTGATTCTCCTGCCTTAGCCTCCCAAGTAGCTGGGATTACAGGCATGCACCACCACACCTGGCTAATTTTGTATTTTTAATAGAGACAGGGTTTCTCCATGTTGGTCAGGCGGGTCTCAAACTCCTGACCTCAGGTGATCTACCCGCGTTCGCCTCCCAAAGTGCTCATATTACAGGCGTGAGCCACCGCGCCCAGCATAAATAAGTACTTCTATAGTCCTCTTGAGCATTAAAGGAGTATTGAAGAGGCCAAAGGAACCCAGAAAATAAGAACAAAGTTGTAGTAATCTAATTTGCTTTTTCTTTACATCCTCGTATGACATTTACGAGAGACCCTGTGCTTTGCAGGAAACTGAATCATGCAGCTTCCTGAAGTCACTTACCTTTTATTTAGTGACAAGGAACAATAAGAGATAATATTGACTAGAAGGATAAAAATTATAACAATTTGTAATATTACATTTAAATATTTTTAAATGGCTTATAAAACAAATGCTATTTCATGTGACATCCTTAGCAGGAATAAAAATCATAAATATCCTCATAAATAATTTTTAAATCTAGATATTATTCCAAATAAAATCAGTGTCTTTTTTTCCCCAGCACTCATGGAGAATTATAACATTATAGCAGCCATTAAAATTGATTAAGGGTCACAGGCCTGGAATATGAATAAACTATACTAAGATAAAATATGTCTCTAGCATGTAAAAATTCCAACAAAAACATAAGATAGCTTGGATGTTTTCCTACTCCTTTGGGCCACTGATATGACTGTATTACTAGTGAAATTTTGGCCAGTCAAAATGAACCATATTAGATACTGGTATTCACTTCTTGGTGTCCCAACCAAATATTAGCAAGTAAATCTTAAAATCACTTATTCAAAGATATTGAAGAATAAATATGTCTCAAATATATAAACTATTAGACACTTATTAAGTAACAATATGATGTCTTCAAGGAATTTTCATTTTAGGGAAAATAAAGCAAATAGCTAAGAAACATCTGCAATAAGTCAGTAAACAGTTCAAGAATAAAAATATTAAATGTTAGTTCAAGGGAAAAGTAAATAACTACAGGATTCATGATTACTATAACCTAAAACAATAAACTAGTAAATTTTAATTAATCACTGCTTGACATTACCCTGACATCCCTCCCCACTGGTTGGGTCTCTTAGCTCTGTTCTACTTTACTAGCTTCATTACTTAGCCTACATCCCCATTATTTCGTCTCTCTTGCATCTCTCCTCCCTCATTCATCTTCAGTACAATCTGTCTTTGCTTTTCTCCTGGTTGCAGAACACTGCCAGAGAAAACCATAAAATATGCTGATTACAAATTTATGAGTTCCAATCTCAGATGAGCCTCTGATGCTGCTCAGCAATTGTTTCACTTATTTATCTTGAAATACTTCTCTCCATCCCCCACAATTTGTGTTACACTGTCATCCCTCTCCAATCCCCTAGCCTACTTCCAACAATCCTAGACTAAAAAGTAACCCCTTAAAAAAAAAAAAAGTTCTCAGGTGTAATTTTTCCCTCCATATTCAAATGTACCTAATTCTTATCTATATACAACTCTTAACTTTCTGAGATAGAGTTTAGATAGCTACTCTTTTCCAGAGTTAATCCCCCAACAGCTGCTCTTGATCTTACCTCTTCCTACTTCATTGGGGACCTTGTTCTATTAGTTATTCCCCGATTCTATCTTTAATCTTCATTGGCCCATCAAAAACAAAAACAAAAAAGTTCAAGCATCAAATGAAGGTCCTTCTCTCCTCCCTACCTTCTCCAGTTACTACTTCTCACCTCCCCTTCACTGGCAAACCTCTATTCTCTTTTTGGTCCACCTCCTTAGCCGTATTCCATCTTCACCACTTAGCTCCAGAAAAGGTTAGAAATGACCTAATTTCTACACTGAGTGGCCTATATTCAGAATTTATCTAACCTGACCTCAATGCCCTGAAAAAGTCAATGAAGGTAATAAAAGTAAAAGGAATGAAAAAGAAAAGTCACCATTTGTAATCCTCCAACATAATGACTGATTCAAGCAAGGATCATTAATGGATACCAAAATCACTGGTTAAAGGGTTGCCAGGGAATAGGATATTTACACGGCCATTACGTATCCTCTAGAAATTATTTATGAAAGAGTACAGCCATCTGTCAGTCCCACCTTTACCAAGTAATCAAGCTTGGATTACCAAGAGTGACAGTCTGAAATCATGTGCCTTGTGATCTAATACAGCAGTAGGAATACACGTCATCTGTGTGGTGGTCTCACCAGAAATGTGTGACTAGAATCTAATCATTAGGAACAGACCGATTCAGAATGTAGAACATTCTCCAGGACTCATGGTCTCTACTTCTCAATGGACAAACCTAAAGAAGAGATAAAGGCAGTAGGACTAGTCCAGATTGGGGGAAACTTACAAAGAGACATTCAATGCATTAACCTTGAATGAATCCTGCATTTGAGGGAGGAAACAGCTATAAAGATTTTCGGGACAACTGGGAAGATTTAAGCATAGAGTATACGTCAAATATGTTATTAAGTAAATGTGATATATATAACATATATATAATATCTATCAATACCACCACATTACTTACTCTGAATATTATCTACAACTATTCTACCCTCAAACTCCCCCCAGAAAAATCTTACTGAATAGCTGGGCCTTTGACTACCTCCAGCCTTATTTTTATAGGATTGTGAAAGAAAGGTGACTAGTTAGCAAAATTGTAAAAAATTACATTTTGCCCATTCATTTCATGCTATTAATTCAACTCTAAATGCTACAGCATAACTATGGACTACTGGACATATAGAAAAATCAAAGTGACTTTTTTGCATAAAAAGATGAAAAGTAATTTTAAAAGAAATCTGGAAGGAAATGAGATTTTACAAACGGTGAGCAGGCTTAAAACCCCTATTTCTTCAGTTAAATCCTCACATCTGAAGAACAATTACCGCCGGTAGAAAAATCCTTCAAATACACAGGAAGACAGGCATAGTAAATGAAGACAAAAGGAATTATTCCCAAAAAGGTAATTAATCCAAATAACTGTAGCATACTCTTAAAAAGACTGAAATTTTTTGTATAGGTCACTACCAAACAATTTAACTCTGAAATAAAAAATATATTTTCAAGTCTTCTCAAATAGCATTTTTGAAAACAAGGTAATCTTTTCTCGATAACTTAATTTCACCATTATAATAATCCATTATTTTACTGTGCTATACTGGTGATACTCTCAGGTGCTATACAAGGAAGTCAGTTTGCCCCTATATTAAGGAGTTTCAGATTATAGTGATATACTAGTTATTGTACTAGTTTGTTATCAATATTTGTATTTAGTGCTTCTCTCATCCCTAGAAAGGCTGTCAGACATCACTATTCTCTACCTTATTATCTATTTTCCTTTCTAATTTGATTCTTCTGAAGCGAATAACTCTTCTACAGTATGTTATAGTTGACACAGCATCTTAATACTTACTACATCATTTAGTAACTCTTACAATAGCCTTGTAATACATGGATTATCACTATCCCTGTTTTACAGATGAGAAAACTAAGGCTCAGAAAGAATGAGTAACTTGAGTAACTTATCCATAAGGTATAGATGGTAAATAGCAAAAGTGATCTAAACTGTCAAATTACCTTCTTTCATCAACACATTAAGCTTGTTAAAAACATTAAATAGGCTGGGCGCAGTGGCTTATGCCTGTAATCCCAGCACTTTGGGAGGCCAAAATGAGCAGGTCACAAGGTCAGGAGAGCGAGACCATCCTGGCCAACACGGTAAAATCCTGTCTCTACTAAAGATACGAAAATTAGCCTGGCTGGCGACAGAGCAAGACTCCATCTCAAAAAAAATGCAAAACTAAAAAAAAAAAAACACCATTAAATAAGAGTCAAAAGTGGAGTTCAAAGGGAAAAAAAGATTATAAGCTTTGAATTTTTCTGTAATTTTTCTGTATTATAAGCTTTGAATTTTTATGTACAATGTATGCACGTACATTGTATGTACGTACATACATAAATTAATTAAGTAAAACACTTAGCTTACTTCTCCTTTCCTGGCAGTTGAAGCTGCCAGGATGAAAAAAAAAAATCACTTCTGGACAAAGAAGATATGAATATATTCTATTTACAATTTCAAAAACCTATGTAACAATAATAATTCAAAACATAGTAGTTCAAATTTGCAGCAAATTAAGTCTATTTTTAGGAAAAAAAAGGGTTTCTTTTTTCAGATTTGAAGACAACCTAAACATACAAAAGAATATCTGCATTATGTCATAAATAGACTTTCTTTTATTTTTCCCTCAATTTGCCCCCTTGCAAAGAAAGAGTTAGTTGCTAGAGGACCTAAGGTGTTAAACTAATTCACCAAACCGTGCCTACTGAGACTATTTTCCCCCTGGTAGGAATCGAAAACACTAGGCCCTGATCAGAAATCATGCAACCCCCTAGGTTTACAGTAGTATCATTTACATTTTGAACCAGATAATTATTTCTTGCAGAGGTGGATGCAATATGTCCTGTGCATTGTAGGGTATTTAACAATACCAATAGCATCTCCTATCACCTATGACAACCAAAAATGTCTCTAGACACTGCCAAATTTCCCTTGGAGGTCAAAATCAACCTTGCAGAGCCATTGTTTTAGATGTTAGGGCACTGGATCTTTGAAAAAGGAAACCTCCAACTGGCCCTGTTAATTATAATTTTTTAAAATTTGGATTTAAAAAAATTAAACATTAACAGTACAAGGAGATACCTAAATATTATATTTGCAATCCTTCTTTAGCTTAAAGCATTTTTCGAGGATTTTATAACATGGGTTTCATCAATGTGGCTATATATAGTCACCCACTTTTCCCCAAAGTTGGGGAAATGTCCAGTTCTTTCTCAGCTTGGCTAGCAAAATGTCAAATACATACATATACACAAGAATCTAAACAATTCTAACTTCCAAAGTCCCATTTCTTGCTTTACATGGCCACCCTGTGGTTCTTGAGCCATGCATCCTTGAGATTCAAGCTTCTAATCTCCAGATTTCCTCATCTGGTTGCTGCCAAACTCATAGTGAGGTAAGCAGGAAGTAAGCTGATGACCTTTAAGATCTTTTCCAACCCTGATATTCTAATTTTCAATGACAAAAATGCCTTCCAACTTTTACTTATTGACTCCGAGCTGACCAAACCACCTCTTGAGATTACTGAAGCCATTTATGCTTTTACTTTCTCTAACTTTACGATGAATTCAACTGAAAAGTGTATCAGTTATTTACAACATCGCTTTTAATATTGGTGATCAGTTGCTTATTCTCTAGCTCAAATAAAAAATTTTAACATGCACACTGATTTTAAAGAAAAAAACTTTTCAAGAACCTATGAGCCAATAGCATTTATATGAAAGGCCCACATTAGCCCATTATTGAGACAGAAAGTAGACTAGTGGTTGTTTAAAGCTGGGGGTGGGGAGAAGAGAATAGGGGGTAACAGTTAATGGATACAAGGTCTTCTGAGGGAATGATGAACATGTTCTAGAATTAGATTATGGTGATGGTTGCACAATTATGTAAATAAATAAACTAAAAACCACCAAGTTGTACACTTTTTTTTTTGAGACAGTCTTGCTCTTCACCCAGGCTGCAGTGCAGTGGTACCATTTCGGTTCACTGCAACCTCTATCTCCCAGGTGTAAGTGATTCTCCAGCCTCAGCTTCCCCAGTAGCTGGGATGACAGGCACCCACCACCACACTCAGCTAATTTTTGTATTTTTAGTAGGGACAGGGTTTCACCATGTTGGCCAAACTCATCTCGGACTCTTGACCCCACGTGATCTGCCTGTCTAGGCTTCCTGAAGTACTGGGATTACAGGTGGGAGCCACCGCACCCAGCCAAGTTGTACACCTTAAATAGGTGTACTTTATGGTATGTTAATTTTACCTCAATAAAGCAAGTTTTTGAAAAGCTAAAAGAAGGAAAAAGGAATTTTAATTAACTTTTGTTGATTAAAAAAATATATATATATGGGCCAGGCTCGGTGGCTCACACCTGTAATCCCAGCCCTTTGGGAAGCCAAGGTAGGAAGATCACAAGGTCAGGAGTTCGAGGCCAGCCTGACCAACATGGTAAAACCCTGTCTCTACTAAAAATACAAAAATTAGCCGGGTATGGCGGCACACGCCTATAATCCCAGTTACTCTGGAGGCTAAGGCAGGAGAATCGCTTGAACCCGGGAGGCAGAAACTGCAGTGAACCCAGATGGCCCCACTCAGCCTGTGTGACAGAGTGGGACTCCGTCTCAAAAAAAAAACAAAAGTGAAGAACACATTCTGCAAAGTTTGCTGTTTCATGGGCTATATAGGATTTGATTTTAATTCTGACACAAAAAATTATCTTACCCAGGAATAAATTTTAACTTTCCAGAAAATATAAGCATATGTAAAAGTAATCACCTTTTCCTAGTAAACTTTTAGTATTAAATTCTAATTTCAAAAACACTTCAGAAAGCCAAATGCTATAGTAGCAATACGTCTACAAGAACAAAATATATGAATATCAACAACAAAACAGTCTACAGTTTTGTTGTGATGCATTATTTTAAAAACCCATTAAAACATTTTTCATTTATTTTAAAAGTGATCCTCAGACTGCCTCTTAGATTGGTAGTGTAATAATTCTTAAGCTAACAGAACATAATTTAAAAATAGGCAAATTACAAAATTGCAAACAGCTACTCTCCCAAACATATCTCAGTTACACATTTGTACCCAAATCTATCACGAGGGACAATGATCGCTACGAACTAGCATCCTTTCCTAGGAAATCCGATTCTGACTGCACTACAAATACAGTCAAACAAACAAATCCCATCATTCCCTCTGTTCCATCATTTAACTGCTTAGAAATCATTTAGGCTCTGAAGATACTTTTTCCAATTAGAACTCCCCTTCGAATTTATAAAAGTCAATACACATAAAAATCTCCAGTTTAGGTTATCGCAGTAACATTTCTCAGTATACTACAAATAATTTATCATGGTATTACTTACTTAAAGGCATTTACTATTAAGACTGCCCTTGATTTGACAAATCAGAAATACAGCCAATTAAAAACAAAAACAGTCCAAACAATTTAATCCTTCGAAAGTAAGAGCCTCAATAAAAACCAAAAAATAAAGCTGGTTAAAAGAGAATTTTAAAAAAAAAATTTTTTTTTTTTTTTTTTTTTGCAACCCAGGTCAGTCAAAATGCTAAAAATACCATCTTGAACTGGGCACACGAACAGACCAAATGGCCAATTATAATTGGCAAGCAAAAGTTCCTAAGTCAACGACCGGAGAGCAGGGGCGGCAGGGAGGGCCTGCCCTCCCTTTCTATCTATGCAGAGATGGAAGGAGGCAGAACTGAAAATTAATTATTGAACAAATTATTTCAAGCTACATTGTCGAAATGCAAAACACTGAGTAACTCTTTGGTTACTCTTCTCTTCCCCGGAGAGAAAAACAAACAAATGTTTAAACAATTCCAGTAGAATCCAATAGGACTAAGGGCCTGGCTGGAAAAAGAAAAGGAAAGTTTGGGGGCAGCGTCTGAGGGGGTGATGGAAGTTCCAGAGCCCGGATCCCGGAAAGAGGCGAGAGGGGCTAGAGCGGCGTTTGCGATCGCCAACAGCAGGCAGGGAACACAGCTGCCAGCCCCGATCCCCGAGGGAGAGTGAAAAGGGAAAAAAGGAGGTGGCGGAGAGGAGAATGGAAGCTTCAGCGCCGGTCAGTTGCGCCCGAAACTCTGTCCGCTTCGGGCTGGGGAGAGCGAGGGGGAGGGGTCTCGGTCCCTCTCTCAGCAGTAGGTCAGGCTGAGAGTGGGCCGCGACGCGCGGGGGGTCCGCGGGGCACACCTACCTGCGGGTCCCGGGCAGCCGCCCTGAGCGAGGCCTAGTGCATCGCCGCCGCCTCCAGCCCTCCACGTCGCAGCGAGGCTGCTGCTCCACGGCCGACGCCTCCCGGCGCCCGGCCGGGCCCGGGCCGGAGCCCGGCTTCCCGCCCCCGCCCCGCGCCGGCTGGCCAGTCGACCCGGGGAGCACAGGGCCGCCCTCTTGAACCCAGCTCCGCTCGGGGGTGAGAGGCGGCAGCGGCGGCTCCCTCACGTCTCTCCCGGGTGTCCTGTCAGCCAGCAGTTTCCCCCGGGTCCGCAGCGCCGCCTCCGCCGCTGCTGCCACCGCCTCTCCCACATCCCCGGCCTCCAGGGGAGCCGCAGCCGCCGCGCCACGACCACTGCCTCTAGCGCTTCTGCTCCCGGCTCCACTGCTTTCCCTCACCCCGCCGGCCCGGCCGCCTCGGCCCGGTCGGGTGCGGGGAGACAGCGCCGGAGGCCGCCGCAGCCCCCAGCCCACAATCCACCGCGCGGCTCCGCCGGGGCGGGAGGGCCGCGGCCCGGGCCGGGGGGAGCGTCTGCCGCCTGGAGAAAGGGGCCTCGGCGCGGGCTGGCGTGCCGGTCGCAAGCGCAGCCGGAGTTCTCCCGGGGCGGGGAATGCACCGCGTGGCTTCCCTGCGCCTCCTCTAATAGTCCTACACTCACACAGAAATCCACGCTGAATTCCACTTTCCCCACCACCCTTCCCCCCTTCCCCCGACTGCCAGTTTTTAGGAACACGCAGATGCCTCTTGCCGCCTTCCCCGGGACTGGGACGCGACCCCTCCAGCGTAGCCCTCACCGGCCCCAAGACCAACTGACTCCAAACGTCCCTAAATCACCCGGGACCTATTAAAGCAAACACTTCCACGAGATTCCACCTCTCCCCAACCCACTCGAAGCAAATGCTTTTCAGCTGGTCACAAATAATTGCTCTTCCAAAGGTTAAAGGTCACCCCAGCCCAACAACCCAATTCTCTCCACTGGGGCCTCTTCCCCCACCCTGTCCTCCTCCAATCCTTCCCCAAGTTCCAGGCCTTCCTCCCAGGCACTGAAATCAGTTATTCCTGTTACTTGAGTGAGATACTGAAATTGTGTATGATAATTAATACCTTCTAATTCTAATGTCAGCCTGGTTTCAGAGGACTTGCAACCTTAAACCAATTAAATACAATCCACAAGAAAGGGAAGGTCTTAGTATATAAATATATATAGTTTTAATATATAAATATATATTTTTTATTTTTTTATATAAATATACACATATATATTTTTTTCTTCGAGGAGGTGGGAGAGAGGTGGAATCTCGTGGAAGTATTTGCTTTAATAGGTCCCGGGTGATTTAGGGACGTTTTTGAGTCGTTTGGTCTTCAGCGTGGTGAGGGCTATTCTGGAGCGGTCGCATCCCAGTCCCTGGGAAGGCGGCAGGAAGCATTTTTTCCATTTTAGGAAAAAAAAAAAAAAAAGTCCTCAATCACTTGAGTGCTTGTGGCTTAATTTTGGGAAGATTTTATTCAATTCTGAAATTCTTGCCTAAAAATAAATTTCAAGCATTTATAAGACATAGTATGTTTTAACAAATCAAAAGTGAAAATGTTACCCCTTACAGTTGGGGGTTGGAAAAAAAAGTTGATGCAAGTTTCACTTCTAAGAAGTCACTTTGTAAACTGCAAACGTAACTTTTATGAAAGAATATTTAACCCATCAAAGAGCTGAAGTTGGGGGAAGAGGACAAAAAGTAAGGAAATATCAAAAATAGTTGAGAGAAAAGTCTTAGATTATATTTCTCTAAAATCAATCCTCTACAATTATGTAATAAATAAGGTGAGAAAATCATTCCTTAATATAAAATAAATTTAACTGTAAAATAATGAAGTTCTCTTAAATCACTGATTGCTTGTAACGCCAAATGAGTTTACATAGAAGCAGAGTAGAATGGTGGTTACCAAAGGGTGATAAGGAAAGGGGAAATACTGGCCAAAAGGTATAGAGTCTCAGGAGGAATAAATTTTAGTGATCTATTGCACAGCATGATGACCATAGTTAATAACAATGTATTTAATATTTCAGAATAGTGGCCGAGTGCGGTGGCTCACCCCTGTAATCCCAGCACTTTGGGAGGCCGAGGCGGGTGGATCATCTGAGTTCTGGAGTTCAAAACCAGCCTGACCAGCATGGAGAAACCCCATCGCCACTAAAAATACAAAATTAGCTGGATGTAGTGCATGCCTGTAATCCTAGCTGCTCGGGAGGCTGAGGCAGGAGAATCGCTTGAACCCGGGAGGCAGAGGTTGCGGTGAGCCGAGATAGCGCCATTGTTCCAGCCCGGGCAACAAGAGCAACACTCTGTCTCAAAAAAAAAAAAAAATAGCTAAAAGTGTACTTTTTGTTTGTTTGTTTGGGACAGAGTCTTACTCTGTCACCCAGGCTGGAGTGCAGTGGCACAATCTCGGCTCACAGCAACCTCTGCCTCCCAGGCTCAAGCGATTCTCCTGCTTCAGCCTCCGGAGCAGCTGTGACGACAGGGTCGCACCACCACACCCAGCTAATTTTAGTATTTTTAGTAGAGATGAGGGTTCACCGTGTTGGCCAGGCTGGTCTTGAACTCTGACCTCGTGATCCACCCTCCTCAGCTTTCCAAAGTGCTGGGATTACAGGCGTGAGTCACCACACCTGGCTAAGAGTGCATTTTAAATGTTCTCACCATAAAAAATAAGCTGGGTACAGTGGCCCACACTTGTAGTGTGAGCTGAAGTGAAAGGATCCCTTGAGACTAGCAGTTTGAGTCCAGCCTGGACAACATAGCCAAAAACCATCTCTTAAAAAAAGAAGGGCCAGGCAAGGTGGCTCACGCCTGTACCCCCAGCACTTTGGGAGGCCAAGGTAGGTGGATTACCTGAGCTCAGGAGTTTGAGAATAGCCTGGCCAACATGATGAAACCCTGTCTCTACTAAAAATAGAAAACTTAGCTGGGCATGGTGGCACACACCTGTAGCCCCAGCTGCTCCGGAGGCTGAGGCAGGAGACTCTCTTGAACCAGGAAGGTGAGGGTTGCAGTGAGCTGAGGTCGAGCTGCTGCACTCTGTGGCTTGGTGACAGAGAGAGACTCTGTCTCAAAAAAAAAAAAAAAAGGAAAGAAAGAGTAGGTGAGGTGAAGGATATGTTAATTAGCTTCATTTAGTTATTCCACTATTATTCACACTATTTAGTGTGTACAGATATCAAAACATCACATTGGATCCTATAAATATATGTAATTTTTGTCAATTTAAAATTTTTTTAATTAAAAAAGATGTGTTTATACTGTGAAAATATTAAGAAAAATATTAACCAAGTTTTATCTAAGGCCAGAAAAAAAAATAATTTTTCTTTATGTCTAGAATCAGTTCATAGATTATATTAAGAACTGAATTTAGCAAGTTCCTATATTTTGACCTGCCTCAAGAAGTCAAAAACAGTTCAAAAACTTCCTTAAACCTGGCTGGTTTGGCCTTTAGAAAAGTATTTGTGTTTATACCCCACCTTGTTCCAGAAAATATTCCAAGCTGACACTTGGATTAAATGATAGCCATCAGGTGTCTCTCAGACACTAGAACAAGACAGTCTGGTTTGCCTCCTCATTATCCATCTGTTGGTAACATACCATAAGAAGAAAATGAGTATTGAGTATTGTGCTTAGTTCTTTCAGGGAACCAGCTCAATGTTTACTTTTACTTTCCCACATAACAATTCATAATCTTGAATCTAAACAGAAAAGTAAATGCTGATGATCAAGTTTGCAAAAATTCTTCAGGGTATAAATTGGGCAAGCAATTTCATTTAAAGCTAGATAAATTTCAAATTAATTAGTATGTTCACTTGCTGTCACTTGAATAATTTCAGTATGAGAACTAAAAGCCAAATCACAAATAAATAGGTATAGATATATTATTAGTGTTCATTTGCAGAAAGCACAGATGATAGAAAATTAAGAAATTAATAAAAAAAATAAATTGATAGAAGTTGAAATTCTATTATTTCCCTCTAAAAAAGTAATCAAAAGAAAATATTTAGCTACCATGTCACTAACACTGTAGATGGCATATTTATTATAGCTGTTACCCACCAATCACATGAAAGATGATAGTTCGTCAAGGTTATATATTCTAATTAGAGGGAAAATGGCAAATTTTCTATGCCATAACACCTATAAAATGCCTATGCTTAGGTTTACTATGTATTCTGTGCATATTTGTGTGTGTGGTAGTACTGAGGTTAACGTATCTACTCGATCGATCACTGAATACTGCCGTTTTTTTTGTTTGTTTGTTTTTTTGGTTTTTTTGTTTTTTTGAGATGGAGTCTCACCCTGTTGCCCTGGCTGGAGTACAATGGCACAGTCTTGGCTCACTGCAATCTCCACCTCCTGGGTTCAAACAATTCTCCTGCCTCAGCCTCCCGAGTAGCTGGGATCACAGGTGCCCGCCATCAGGCCTAACTACTTTTTGTATTTTTAGTAGAGATGGGGTTTCACCATGTTGGCCAGGCTGGTCTCGAACTCCTGACCTCATAATCTGCCTGTCTCGGCCCCCCAAAGTGCTGGGATTACCGGCATGAGCCACCACGCCCAGCCAGAACACTGCCTTTCTAATGATTTATTTGATAGATACCATACATTCACATTCCAATATAAATACAGAGGGGAAAGCGGGCACTGATAGAATAAGTAGAAAAACCATTTTGCAATTTAGTAAGATAGAAACACTAGCTTCTTTTTTCTGTGATAGCAAACCTTGAACCTATCAAATGGAAACCCATCTAACTTCTTAATCTACTCTACAGCTAAATATGTGTAATTATATTCTGTGTTTAGTGTAAATAAGTTATCTTTAGTAAGCAAAATTTATATGCACTCATGAACTGCAGGTGTCAAGCTGATAATTGTTTCATTAGGGCTTGGGTTTTCTATCCAATGTCCTGAATTATTTTGTGCATCATATTTGAGCTATTTTTAAATGTTATAAATGTATGTTAATATATAATTATGTCTTTTATAATTTAAATTGTTTTATAATTTTTATATAGTTAGTATATAGTATATAAAAATATAAATGATAATTTATAACAGTATGACTCTAAGCTGAAACTGTGTTTTGATATTTCTTCATAGGTAATATAGGAAATTAATAAAAAATTAAGAAATTGATAGAAGTTAAGATTCTTTTATTTCCCTCAAAAAAAAGTAATCAGGAAGAAAATATTTAGCTACCATGTCACAAAGCTGCAGTCAAACCATCCATCAGTCTCTATTCTCATCTGAAAGCTTGACTGAGGAAGAATTGCTTCTAATGTCCTTCACGTTGTTGGCAGCATTCATTTTCTTGCATTTACAGACTGAGAGCCCTGGCTCCTTGCTGGCTCAAGCCTGCTCTCAGATTTTAGAGCCAACCTGCAGTTCCTCATCCTGTGGGTTTTGCTAACACAGCTGCTTACTTCATCAGCCAGTGAGGAGTATCTTTAAAGTGAATCTGCTAGCCAAATGGAGTGATATCCTAGCATGTTTTCTATAGTCTGTGGTTTACAAGGAGGTCACAAGTTTCACTCACACTCAAGCACAGGGGATTACACAAAGTGTGAACAATCATGGTTGCCTGTGATGGTAGCAATCATGGAGGGTTACCCTCAAGCCTGTAATTAGTACCACACATATTGGAGTTTGGCTAACCTTGGGCCTTAAACTTTAGCTATGTGACTTTATTCTCAGTCTCTAACTCATAGTTTGTTCATCTACAAAGAGGGACAATAATCTCTTTACACTTTATTTTTCTCCCATGTAAAATGAGACTAAGAATAGACTTGTAAGGATTAAATGAGCATTTTAACACAGTAACTGATAACATGAAATATTCAGTAAACACTTGTTAGTTTTCTTTCTTTGTTCCCCATCTTTCTCTCATCTCTTTTTATTTTGATCTTGATCTGTTAGAAGTCCAAGTTGGCACTTCTACCCTTTCAACTGCTACGTCTTCATCCTGGGTCCAGAGTTCATGTACATGTGTGTGTGCACCTGTATCTAAGGCCATTCGAAACCAACTAATATCAACGCCTTAGAAAAACAGAATGGATAGTATTGCAAATGTTATCTCCAACTTGAGCTTGGAAAAATTAATAACATGATAAATGAATAACATTAGGAAGATCATTATTAGACATAGAGGCTTTGAGAGTTTAGAGCACTTTGCTGGGGTTTGCTTCAGTTTTCCCTCTGAATGATGTTCAATGGGTACAAGTACGAAAAGACGTGTTCTTGCATAACAGTGTTGATGGGCTCTGAGTTTGTATTCCAGCTTTGCCATGTTCTAAGTAACCTTGGGTATATTATTTAAGCTCTTTCAAGCTCAGTTCATTATGGGGATAATGATAGTGTCATACTTCGTAGATGTGCTGTGAGGATTACATTTAGATACAGTGCACAGTCAGCCCTCAATATCTGCAGATTCCACATCCATAGATTCAACCAATTGTGTATTGAATATATATATTTAAAAATAATTTAAAAACCAATGAAACAATACAGTATAACAACTATTTACATGGCATTTACATTGCAGTAGGTATAATAAGTAATCTAGAGATGACTTAACGTATCTTGGTTGGGCCCAGTAGCTCACACCTGTAATCCCAGCACTTTGGGAGACTGAGGCGGGCGAATCACAGAGTCAGGAGATCGAGACCATCCTGACCGACATGGTGAGACCCCAACTCTACTAAAAATACAAAAATTAGCTGAGCATGGTGGCATGTGCCTGTAATACCAGCTACTCAGTAGGGTGAGGCACGAGAGTCGTTAGAACCCGGGAGACAGAGGTTGCCATGAGCCAAGATCGCGCCACTGCACTCTAGCCTGGAGATAAAGTAAAAACTCCATCTCCAAAAAAATAGTATCTGGGAGGATGTGTGTAGGTTATATGCAAGTACTTTGCCATATAATATAAAAGACTTGCTCAAATCCCTGATTTTGATAACTGCAGGGAGAGGTGGTCCTTGAACCAATCGTCCTCAGATACTGAGGGATGATTGTATTTAAATAGCATAAATTAATGCTTAGTTCATAGTTGGTACTTTAAAATGTCACCTATCATAATTATTTATTATAATCTTCACTGTCTCATTATTATTAGAAAAACTATATTAATGAAACCCACAAAACAGGAAGGGGCAAGATTTGACTATAAATGAGGTGGTTGAGATGAGGCATAAGAAACCACAAGATCTCAAAAGTCCTTTTAAGCCAATGGGATGCAAGTAAGATCAGGGTCAGAAGGTATAAAAATTGGTAAGTCAAAACCAGGTTTGGTGGCTCAAGCCTGTAATCCCAGCACTTTGGGAGACCAGGGTGGGAGGATCACATGAGCCCAGGTGTTTGAGACCAGCCTGGGCAATCAGTGAGACCTCATCTCTTAAAAGAATTTTTTTAAATCATATATATAGCTGGGTGTGGTGGCTCAAGCCTGTAATCCCAGCACTTTGGGAGGCCGAGGCAGGAGAATCATGAGGTCAAGAGTTCAAGACTAGCCTGGCCAACAGAGCGAAGCCCCATCTTTACTGAAACTACAAAAAAATAATTAGCCGGACATGGTGTCACATGCCTGTAGTCCCAGCTACTTGGGAGGCTGAGGCAGGAGAATCACTTGAACCTGGGAGGTGAAAGTTGCAGTGAGCCAAGATCGCACCACTGCACTCTACCTTGGACAACATAGTAAGATGTTGTCTCAAAAAAAATATTATGTATATATATATACAGAGAGTAAGAACATTGGCAGGTCAGAAACCGGACAAATAGGATCTAGGGACCAAGATAAAAGTATGAATTCTCAACCAAACTGAAAAACACAACCCAAGACACAACAAAAGAGCACATGAAACAAATAATTCCTACTTCAAACATGAAGCCTTTTATACACTTCCTGCTGGAGCAGGAGTCAACCATACAGCATATCTGGTACATGTCTGTGCCATGCCTGGTAAAAGCTAAGAGTTCAATAAATATTTTGAATGGAAAACACAGGAGTCATGTTCCTATAGGAAAATAGTGAATACATTGCTGAGTAGACCAGAGGAGCATGGCAATCAGAGATATGGGCATATCTTGACAAATGTAAGACTATTTTAAAATTGGACCATTTCCCTAGAAAAGTAGTTATATATACCATTTTGTTAGTCCTGCTATCATGTTTTTTTAAGATGGAGTCTCACTCTTTCGCCAGGCTGAAGTGCAGTGGCACAGTCTCAGCTCACTGCAACCTCTGCCTCCCAGGTTCAAGGGATTCTCCTGCCTCAGCCTCCCGAGTAGCTGGGACTACATGCATATGCCACCACGCCCAGCTAATTTTTGTATTTTTAGTAGAGACGGGGTTTCACCATGTTGGTCAAGATGGTCTCAATCTCTTGACCTCGTGATCTGCCCACCTCGGCCTCCCAAAGTGCTGAGATGTCAGGCATGAGCCACCGTGCCCGGCCATGCTATCATATTTTTGCTTTATGTTGCTTTATACAGTATTTGGTTATCTATTCTGCAGATAATTTGTCTAATGAACTAAATTGTAAATATTTCCAGGGCAGGATTTTCTGTTGTTGCAGCATACTTCTAAAAAATTTCCCTACAGAATCTGGAACACTATACTACATAGCAGACTTTCAGTAGATGCTTGTTGAATTAAAAAATAATTGGCTGGACGTGGTAGCTCACACCTGTAATCCCAGCACTCTGAGAGGCCAAGGAGGGCGGATCACCTAAGGTCAGGAGTTCGAGACCAGGCTAACCAATATGGCGAAACCCCGTCTCTACCAAAAGTACAAACATTAGCCAGGCATGGTGGCAGGCACCTGTAATCCCAGCTATTAAGGAGAATCGCTTGAACCCAGGGGGTGAAGGTTGCAGTGAGCCTAGATGGTGCCACTCTGCTCCAACCTGGGTGACAAGAGCAATACTCCATCTCAAAATAATAATAATTATTATTATGAATTACTCCTCCTTAGTAAATGATATTTGGCATAATGAATATTGATAATGTATAAAACTAATGGGTGACCTTGAAATCATTCTTGACTTTCATGTACTACATGTGATTTGTCAGCAAATCCTATTCGTTCTGTCTTTGATATATATCTAGACTAAAGACTTCTCACCATTCACACTGCATCCAGTCTGATCTAAGCCATCTTGCCTACAGGGCCCCTGACTGTGGCTGTTGGACTGTAATATACTGCTCATTACAGAAGGCACAATTCATACAGACAGCAGGGTGAATGATGCTTCTTGAAGTTATCCAGTGCAATGATCCTACTTGCCTGGATTGTTGCAAAAGTCTCCTAGCCCATCTCCCCATTTCTGCCTTCTCCCCACTGGCCCCACCAGTCTATTCTCAAAACAATAGTCAGCTTGATCCTGTTACCACCTGAGTCAGATCATGTCATTCCTTCAGAAGCTCCCATTTCATTCAGAGGAAAGGTAAAGTCCTTGCAAGGCCCTAGATGATCTAATGCCACTGTTACCTCTCTGACTTTATCTGTTCCTGCTCCCGCTATTTCTCACATTGGGCTCCTTACCATTCCTGGGACACAATAGACGTGGCCCTGCCCCAGAGCATGTGCACTTGCTCCTCTCTCTGCCTGGAATTTCCCCAGATATCCACATAGCTAACTTCCTTACTTCCTTCAGGTATTCATTCAAATGTCACCTTCTCAGTGAGACATTTCTTGACACCCATATTTCTCATTACAACACTATGCTTTAACTGCTTTTCCACTTTCTCTTTTTAGCCTTTATTATTATGTAACCCTCCATATGTTTCACTTGTTTATTGTTTATCTGTCCCTGACATGAATGCAAGCTCTTTGAGGGCAAGGAATTTTTTGTTAAGTAGAAAAGTTCCTCTTTAAAGTTTCCTTTCTTGTTAAAGAATAAATTATAAGTGTGCTAATAACTCTTTGTTTAGGCCTATCCTATGTAGCTGTTAAACATGTCATGCTTACAGGCAAGTAATACATTCCATGTCCTTGTACTTTAACCAAGATATGTGTGCTGGACGTGCTCACAGGCATGTCCCAGCTCTCCATTGCTTTTATCTGTTTAGAAAAGTTTTAAGTTGTTAGCCAATCAGGTTTTAGTTTACATTTTGAGGTCTGGCTCCAACCAAAGGAGATCAGACCAGCAGTAAGAACAACCACAAATGCCCAAGGAATGAGTATGTCTGTTTTCCTTTGTTCATTGCACTCTCGTGGCAAGAAGGCTATCGAGAGTACCCTTCCTACAGTCCAGGAAGTAAAAATTGGATTGCTGAAAGATCCTTTGTCTCAGTGCTAATTTTTCTTTGTGGCACTGAGCAACTGTTTCCAACACCACCCAACACCTGGAACAGTGCCTGTTCAAAGTAAGAGGTCAATAAAAACTTGAAATAATGAATGAATGATTAAAAACAAACTAGCTCCTATAAGTATACACCATTTTCTTTCACACACTAAGCAGAATAAATAACCAGTTAGTCTAATGTCTTGAAAACAACTTGCCATTGATATGTTATAGGGCTCAAGATTTTTGCAAGCTGCTATTAATTTATTATATTTATGATCAAAATGATAGTCTTGGCTTATTTTACATTCAGAGTATTTTAAGTAACAATGATTTGAAAAATTTTTTTAAATATGCAATTCTGTAATGAAGTAGAACTATAAGGATAGAACAGTCAAACATTTATTAGGAAAACAAATTTCTTTTTGAGACGAAGTCTCACTCTGTCACCCAGGCTGGAGTGCAGTGGCGATATCTCAGCTCACTGCAACCTTTGCCTTCCGAGTTCAAGCAATTCTCCTGCCTCGGCTTTCTGAGAAACTGAGACCACAGGCGTGCGCCACCATGCCCAGCTCATTTTTTTGTGTTTTTAATGGAGATGGGATTTCACCATGTTGGGCAGGCTGCTCTCAAACTCCTGACCTCAGGTGATCCGCCCACCTCTGCCCCCCAAAGTGTTGGAATTACAGACATGAGCCGCCGCACTCTCCCCAACCCCCGAACCCCGACTCTGGCCAGGAAAAAAATTTCTCACTTAAAACTTCTCTAGGGTCCGGGCGTGGTAGGTCACACCTATAATCCCAGCACTTTGGGAGGCCGAGACAGGTGGATCACGAGGTCAAGAGATTGAGACCATCCTGATCAACATGGTGAAACCCCATCTCTACTAAAAATACAAAAATTAGCTGGGCATGGTGGCACACGCCTGTAGTCCCAACTACTTCGGAGGCTGAGGCAGGAGAATTGCTTGAACCCAGGAGATGGAGGTTGCGGTGAGCCGAGATTGAGCCATTGCACTCCCGCCTGGGTAACAAGAACGAAACTCCATCTCAAAAAAAAAAAAAAAAAAAAAAAAAAAAAAAAAAAAAAAAAAAAAAAAAAAAAAAAAAACTTCTCTAGGAAAAGGATAAATTTTTTTAAAACTTCTCAAGAAAAGTTGTGGGCAATTTAGAGGCCATACATTGCAGAAAAACAGAAGCCAGGGCTGGCCTCTCAAAGGATTTTCTCAAGAACCATCTTATGCATCAGCTGGGTATGTGAAACACCAGCCGTTGCTCAGGAAGACTTACCCCACTACGTAATATTTTTAAATGGAAAAAATAAAATCAAGCAGTGAGGAAAACTTTTACAAGCCAAATAGAGACAAAACAGCCCTGAGCATCATAAAACTAGGAAAATTTAACAACATAATTCAAAGTAAGAAATTAATGTAACAATTGATTGCAATTATGTAATGGATATTCCTGGACACCAAAATGCATTATAAAGGTCATTTAATTTTCATGCCACTGTCTGGTCATTTTGGTTCCCATTAAACCAGGCAGTAAAACATCTGTGTTTTCTACCCTTACTCTCTTTACTGCTATGAATTCCTGAGCTCTAATAAAAACAAGTTCTCAGTCAGAATCTGGTTTCAATTTAGAAGGCTTACTTCCAAAAATCTAACTTTATATTTAGAATAGCATTTTTCCCTTCCATGCTTTTATTTATTAGCTTTTAAGCCAGTACATAAAATAGAAATAATAAACTCAAAAGAAAGAAAACATCATTGAAATCAGACTTTTAGAACACTAGATGCCTCTCATTTGACAGGTGAGGGCTGAGACAGATCATGTTTTAGTGGTGGCAGCTGATTTCCAATCAGAAACTAGGTTTAAGGACTTTAAGTCTACTGATCTTTGTCTCAACTATACTCAGGGAATGCTATAGCAACAAATAGCTGAAAAAGTAAGAATTACATTAAGTGGAATTACTTATTACTTAATGTTTTAAAAAATGGGATTCTTGTCTCACTGCCCCCAAAGGAAAAGTTAGAACTTTCAGTAAAATATGAAGTTTTTCATTACTTGTAAGAAAAAAACATCTCATAGGGAAGTTTTCTTGGTAACAGATGTTTAATAACTTAGGAAATAATCAATATACATTATTATTTTAACTACTCTTTACCAGTTCTTAAGTCCAAAGATAGATCTCATGTTTGGTTGCAAGAATCCGGTACTTTAGAAAATGTATAGCCTATTTTTGTGTATTCTTCCTTCATAAATATGCAAAAGCCTATTTCTATTCTAAGTTTGTCCCAACTTTACTTTGGAGATCAGTATGTATAGCAAAAGAAATGGTAAAATGAGCATAAAGGACACATTTACAAAGCATATGTATTTCCGTGTCTATTACAAATTGAAAGACTACTGACAGTTTTTCCCCCCACAGATCTCTACAACAAGCATATATCAAATCAATGAGCAAACAAAAACCTGGTATAAATGGCTTTGTCTTTATGATTAAACTGGCTCACTCATGCATGCCAGTAGAGTGCCGCTTTGATTCCAGGTGGTCAGCATATCTCTCTGGTTATTAGTGGCATCCAAGTAGGAAATTGCTGATTCTTTACTGCCTGCCTGAGCTACCTATATTTTGCTCCAGTATATTGGAGGCTATCGTAGTTATTCACTACTTGCCCCCAGAATGAGGTTAAATTTTGTCAAAAGTATGATTCCTCTCAATGGTGGAACCAATATTGTGATCCTCATTCTCAATATTTTATTGTAATGAAGAAGTAGGAAAAATATTTCTACACAAGTACTCCTTAACCCCCAGCACATATCCTCATTCTCAAAACAACATCCAGATATCTATTCACACTCAATGGATATTTATTAAGGGCGTTCTGGGTCCTATATGCTAGCAGTAAACAAGACTGGTTCAGTTCATACTCTCATAGAACTTACAATCTATAGTGAGAAGAGAAACACTGAACAATTATAGGAATTGTTCCACAACAGGATATATATCACAAGAAGGCAGAAGTTAGGGGAGCTTGTCAAAATAAGTATGATTTAACATAGAGAATCCTTGCCTAAGGAAGCAACATTTAAACTGAAAGACGAATAGGAGTTGGCCAGGGAAGGGGAGTAATGGTGGCGAAGAGGAAAACAGCCGGTAGAAAGAGGCTCTGAGGCATGAAGAACTAGTAGGCGAGTAGAGGAAATGAAGGGCTAATGTGGCTAGCGTCAAATGAGACAATTGGGCCAAAGCCAGAGCATACAAGAAGGTGTAGGTCTTGGTGGAGTTTGAGCTTTGTTATAAATTATAATAGGGCTTTGGGCAATGAGATGACATAACCATGTTTTTAAAAGATCAGTTTGACCCTTGTGGAAAGTGAATTAGTGGAGATGACCAAGCGAAGGTGTGGCACCCGCAGTTAGAAGGCTATCCAAGGGGTTCAGGTGTCAGGCTAAAGTGGTAGTCGTGGTGGTGGTGGTAAACACTAAGAGCAGTTAGATAGATGTCTTCGTTGGCTCGGGCTACCATAATAAAATAACATAGATTGGTTGGCTTAAACACTAGAAATTTATTTTTCACAGTTCCAGAGGCTGAGATCAGGGTGCCAGCATGGTCAGGTTTCTGGTGAGGACTCTTTTCCTGGCTTGCAGATGGCTCTCTTCCAGCTATGTCCTCACATAGATAGATAGAGAGAGAGAAGTTCAGTCTCCTCCTCTTCTTATGAAGACACTAATCCCTTCAGGGGAGCCCCACCCTCATGAACCTTTCTAAACCTAATTACCTCCCAAATTTTCGTCTCCAAATACCATTACATTGAGGGTTAGGGCTTCAACATATGAATTTGGGTGGGGGGACACAAACATGCAGTCCATAACAACAAATCGAAGAGGTACCTTGGAGGCAGAATTGACAGTATTGAGTGATTGGTTGGACAAAGAAACTAAGAAATGGGTAGGTATTAAAGATGATTCCCAGGTTCCTGACACAAGCAGCTGGAAAGGTGGTGCAGCCATTTACTGAGGTATGGAGCATTAAGGAGGAAAAAATTTGGCACCATAAGATCAGTAATGGACATGTCCAATTTGCAATGTCTAGATAATAGCTACCTGGAAATGTTAAGGAGGCAGTTAGATATACGGGTGTTGAACTAAGAAGAGAGATCTGAATGAAGGTACAAATTCAGGAGTTGCCAACATGTAATTGCATTAATAATGGAAAGGGTGGATATGTATGCAATCCCTGAGGGATGGTACAGAAAGATGAGAAAAGAAGAGAAGAGGATCTAAGACTGGCCACAGATCGATACAACAAGCCTATATAGGCTGGGCACTGTGGCTCATGCCTGTAATCCCAACACTTTGGGAAGCCAGGGCGGGTGGATCACCTAAGGTCAGAAGTTCGAGACCATCCTGGCCAACATGGGGAAACCCTGTCTCTACTGAAAATACAAAAATTAGCCGAGCACGGTGGCAAGCGCCTGTAATCCCAGCCACTCAGGAGGCTTAGGTGGGAGAAACACTTGAACCTGGGAAATAGAGGTTGCAGTGAACTGAGATCATGCCACTGTACTCTGGCCTGGGCAACAGGATAGACTCCGTCTCAAAAAAAAAAAGCATATATCAAATCAATGAGCAAACAGAAAGTTGGGATGAATAGCTTTGTCTTTCTGATTAACCCAGGTTCAGTAATGCATGCTGGTAGTGCTGCTTAGATTCCAGGTAATCAGCATATCCTTCTGATTAGGGGACTAGATAGGTCCTGAGATAAGGAAAATCAAGCAGAGGAGACTGGAAAGAAGAGCCAGAGAAATAAGAGGAAACCGGGAAACTGTGGAGTGACAGAAGACAAAGGAAGTAAAATTTTTTGAAGAAGGTAAGAGTGGTCAACTATAACAAATAAGATATGTGCCCTCCATTAGATAAGGCAGCATGAAGTAATGATCATGTAATGATCATTACTGATCATAACAAGACAAGTTTGGTAGGGGTAGAATTGTAAACAGATTGATGAGTTGAGGGCTGTTATGTGGAGAAAAGCAAAGCATGAGTACACTCTAGAATATTAGTTGTTTAAAAAAAAAAGGGAGGGGAGGATATATGGAGTGTTAGGTGGAAGGGGATATGAAGTCTATGGAGGATTTTATTTATTTATTTATTGAGACAGGATCTCACACTGTCACTCAGGCTTGAGTGCAGTGGTGTGATCATAGCTCACTGCAGCCTCAACCTTCTCAGCTCAAGTTATCCTCCCACCTCAGCCTCCCAAGTAGATGATACCACAGGCACGTGCCACCATGCCTGGTTAATTTTAAAATATTTTTTGTAGAGACAAGTTCTCCCTATGTTGCCCACGCTGGTCTCAAACTTCTGGGCTCAAGTGATCCTCCCACCTTGGCCTCTCAAAGTACTGGGATTGCAGGAGTAAGCCTCTGCATCCAGCCAGCGTTTTCTTAATATGGTAGACATTGAACATGTTCGGACTATGAGAAGTACTCTTTTTTTAAAAAAATAATAAATCCACTGAACATAATTTCCCCCATATATTTGTTGCTCATGTTATTCCATGGGTCATGAGATCAAATGTTATTTTAAACTTTTGATTCAACTTGTTAAAAACATCTGGCATAAGCAAAAAAAAAAAACACAAAAAGGGAGAACAATTTATTGTTTCCTGTCATTATAAAGTCCAAGGTTGGGGATGACTTAAGACATAGTGAGATCTGGCGGCCTTAAATGATCAAGCAGGAATCAATCTTTCCCCATTTCTCAGCTTTGCTGTCATTCATTTAAAAATATTTGTTGAAAAGCTACTGTGTCCTATGTTCCATTTTAGTCACTAGAGATGCAATGGTACAAAAAACAAGCAAGTCCACTATCAACCTGCTTCTTTTCAGCATTGTACTGGAGGGTCTAGTCAGTGCAATAAGGCAAGAAAAAGACATTTTTAACAATATTAGAATTGAGAAGAAATAAAGCTTATTATATTTAGGTAATATGAATGCATATTTTAAAAATCCAATGAATCTATAAATACATTACTAGAATTGATGAGTTGCTGGAAACAAGGTGTAGTGGGTAGAATTCTAAGTTGTGCCCAAAGATGCTACTCCCCTAGATGTACAATCTATGTAAACATCTCCCCTTAAGTGTGGTGGACATGTGAATATGATGAGATTTCACTCTCGTGATTAGGTTATGCTATATGGCAGAGGTGAGGGAATTTTGCACGTGTAATTAAGGTTCTCAGTCAGTTGAACTTGAATTAGTTGAAAGGGAGATTATCATGGTGGTCCTTATGTAATTAGGTGAGCCCTTTTAGAAGAGACTCTAGATGTCAGAAACATTACAAGTCAGAGATTTTTAATGCAAGAGAGATGCTCTCCTGTTGACCTTCAAGAGGTGAAATGTCATGTTTTGGAGAGGACCACATGGCAGGAAATTGTAATGGCCTCTAGAAGCTAAGCGTGGCTGCTGGATGACAGCCAGTATGAAAAGAGGAAGCTCAGCTCTACACTATAAGGAACTGAGTTGTGTTAATAACCTGTGTATTTGGTAGAGGATCCTGAGCCTCAGATGAGATATTAGCCCTGGCTGATAACTTGATTTCAGCCTACTCCTACTGAGCCCCTAAGCAGATCTCTGACACAGCCAATCTGTATGTAGATTACTGACTCATAGAAACTGCGAGGTAATAAGTGTGTGTTTTTTAAGAGGCACAATTTGTAACAATTTGGTTTGCAGCCATTGAAAACTAATAGATAAGATCAATATACAAAAAAATCAATTATTCTTCTATATGCCAGTAACAAACAGAAAAAAACATTTAAAAATTTTAAGTTAATATTTATAGTTGCACCAAATATCAAATACCTAGGAACAAATATAATAAAAGACTGCAAGACTCCATTGTAAAGAATACTATAGAATTAAGAGAAATTAAAGTTAACCTAAATAAATACAAATATATGCCATGTTCATGGAGTAGAAATTTTAATGTTGTAAATATATCAGTCTCCCCAAATTAATTTTCAGATCCAATGCAATCCCAATGAAAATCTCAACAGGTTTTTTGTGGAAAACAGCAACCTGACTCTAAAATGTATACAGAAATGCAAAGAACCAAGAATGGCCAAAACACTCTTAAGAAGATGAACAAGATGGGAGGACTTACTCTACTGGTTATCAAGGTTTATTATAAAACAATAATATGTATTAGTATAGTAAAGTACTATTAGTATTGGTATAGATAGACTCATCAGAGAGAATAGATAGTCCAGAAACAAACCCTTGCATACATAGACACTTGATTTATGAAAAAAGTTACACTGCAGAGCATTAAGGAATGATGTCTTCAAATTAATAGTGCTGGGGCCAGCTACAGTGGCTTACTCCTGTAATACCAGCACTTTGGGAGGCCGAGGCGGGTGGATAACCTGAGGTTGGGAGTTCGAGACCAGCCTGACCAACATGGAGGAACCCTGTCTCTACTAAAAATACATAATTAGCCAGGCGTGGTGGCACATGCCTGTAATGCCAGCTACTCTGGAGGCTGAGGCAGGAGAATCATTTGAACCTGAGAGGCAGAGGCTGCGGTGAGCTGAGATTGTGCCATTGCACTCCAGCCCAGAGTTGCAAACTCCAGTTTGCAAACAAAACAAACAAACAAACAAAACAAATTAATAGGGCTGGGTCAATTGGCGAGCCATATTAAAAAAAACAAAAAAAAACAAAAACAACTTGATTCCTGCTTTATGTTCCACACAAAAAATTAATTCCATGTGGATTGTAGATCCAGATGTTAAAGGGAAAAGAATTAAGCTTACAGAAGATAATATTGAAGAATATTTTACTCTAGAACACAAAAAGAATCACGATAAGGGAAATGATGGATAAATTTGAGCACATTAAAATTAGGAACATTTGTTTGTCCAATGACAGCATTAAGAGAATAAAAGGGCAAGCCACTAAGTGGGAGAAGGTATTTGCAACACCTGTAACTAAAAAGGGCTTATATTCAGGATATTTTAATATAAAAATTTTAAAATCTCCTACAACTCAAAAAAGAAAAAAATGAGTAGTAGAAGAGTTGTTTAGACACTTGAATAGGTACTCCACAAAAAAGGATATACGGATGGCCAATAAACATATGAAAGGATATTCAGCCTCATTTGTAATTAGGAAAGTGCAATATGATATACTGTACATTTGTGTTTAAAGACTCGTAGCAGCAAATGTTGCCTAGAATATTCAATAACAGGTACACGCTAGGGTAGAAGAGTAAGTTGATACAATCACTTTGGAAGATAATTTGACAATATCTTCTAAAGTGGAACATTCATATACTACATGATCCAGCAATCTATTCTCAGGAATATATTCAATAGAAACGAAAGCATATGTGTACCAAAGACATTTACAATAATGTTGAGTGGCAGAAGCCAGACACACAAGAATACATAGTATATATTTCATTTATCTATATAACTTTAAAAACTATCAAACTATGATGTTATTAGGAGGAGAGAAGGTATAGTGATTGAGAGGAGCATGAGGGGGTAATGTTCTGTTTCTTCATCTAGGTGGTAGACAAATGGGTGTATTCATTTTAATAATAATTTTTGACCCAAACATTTGTATATTTTTTTCTATTTGTGAATGATGTGTCAATAAAAAAAGATTAAAAAAAAAAAAAAAGCCAAGCTTCCTGCCCCCATGGACTTTACATTCTGCTGTGAGGATCCCTGCTTTCCTCCCTATTGGCTGGCTTATATCTAAGCCTGCAAGTGGTGGCAAGTGGTGGAAATATGGTGACCAGCATCTCCTAGTCTACAACTTCCCACATTCAAACAAGCAGAAGTCACGGCATACTTATCTTAGGAGCTCAGCAAAAGTTCCCCATTGCCTCTGACTGGCTGTTACTGGATCATGCCTTCATCTCTGTTCCAATCACCATGGCCAATGTGAGACTCTAATTGGCCAAATCTGAATCACAGCCAACTCATAAAGCCAGAGTCAAATGGAGTCAGCTTCACCAGAACACAAATAATAAAAATAGGGAAAGATTCAAACAAAACAAAACTGTGGCCCTGTTTCAAAAGAGGAAATAAATGTGGGTTGAAAACCCAACAAATGTCTGTAACAGATCTCCTGCAAGTGAGAACCCAGATTTCCTACTTTGTGTTAGGCCAACTTTCCTTTAATTCTTTCATTATATCACATGTCTCAGGGATTTGGCTTTTCCACTGCTATCATGATTGCAAATGAACTATTTTCTTCTTGCCTTTGGTCACCTGAGAGATAGGGCACTCTCTCCTACTCCATCTCTATTTTTCTGACTTTGAAATAAGACAAAAACAATCAGCCAGACAGATGAAAGTGAATAACAATAACAACCAAAATTTATTTAGAGTTTAATACTAAAAAAAATTTTTTTTTGAGACAAAGTTTCCCTTTTGTTGCCCAAGCTGGAGTTCAATGGTGCAATCTCGACTCCTGGTTCAAGTGATTCTCCTGCCTCAGCCTCTGGAGTAGCTGGGATTACAGGCATGCACCACGACACCTGGCTATTTTTTTTTTTTTTTTTTTTTTTTTTTTTTGTATTTTTAGTAGAAATGGGGTTTCACTACTTTAGCCAGACTGGTCTCAAACTCCTGATCTCAGGTGATTCGCCCACCTCGGCTTCCCAAAGTGCTGTGATTACGGTTTTAAGCCACCACACCCTGCCCATAGAGTTTTAAATGTTTGTTTCTGCTAGAAACTACAATCCTAACATAAGGGCTAATAAAAATAATCAGACCTTGGAAAGTAAGTTCTATTTCTATCCATCTTCAAAGGATCCTTTGAGATGCCTCAGGGAATACGTGCTCTGGTCAGTTTTCTTTACCATCCCATCCATGATCTGAGTTCTTGAACACCTCTACTCTTATGTTCACTTATACTATATTGTAGTTTTCTGTTTACTTATCTGCCTTAAGTGTTGGCTCATGTGTTCCTTGAAGGAAGGGTTTCTGCCTTCATCTCTGTATCACCAGTACAAAGCTCAGTGTCTGGGACATACACAGTGAAGGGCCAATAAATATTTTCAGAATGAGTGAGTGTTTCATATCCCAGTTACACCTAAACCTGATAGCAGCCCTGTGAGATAGAGGTGATCAACCTGAGGCTTAGAGAGGTAAGGTAGGTGACTTGCTCAAGATCATAAATAGTAAGTGGAATCAGGATTGGAGCTCAAATCTACCTGATTACAAAGCCTGTGCCCTTGACCAGTGCTTTGGTCAAAAATGTTGATTTATTTGGAATAAGGCTCAAAATCTAGCTGGCAGTAGTTTTCCCTGATTGAATCCTACCTGCCTTTCTAAGCTTTTTTGTCATTTTTCTCCTTCACTCATCTTTTCTCACGGCTCCTGAACAGACTTGGGCTTTCCTGCCTCTGTTTTCACTGGACTCTTTCAACTCTGCCTACTAAAATCTTACACCTTCGTCAAAGATCGGCTCAGACATCATCTCTTTTACAAAATGTTCCTTTATCACATACCCAGAAATGACATCATCCTCCTTTGAATTGCCATATTATTTCCTGAACCACGAACATGGCATGTATGACATATTAGCTATGCTCAAACTATTAGTTTCCACATTAAAATACTAGACCATGCCTTATCCTCTTTATGGCCCTTAGTATAGTGATTTGCACATAGTAGACTTTTCGAAAATTTGCTGAATAAATTAATGGTGGTAGTGGTGACTTTTTGGTATGCCAACAATTTTCCCCACTATCTAGGGCTTAGGACTGTGCAAATCATTGTTCAATCTGCCCTCCTTCTTCGTACCTTAAAGGCTGTGATATGGTTTGGCTGTGTCCCCACCTAAATCTCATCTTGAATTGCAGTTCCCATAATCCCCACATGCCGTGGGAGGAACCCAGTAGGAAGCAATTGAATCATGGGTGCAGTTTCCCCCATGCTATTCTCGTGATAGTGAGTAAGTTCTCACGAGATCTGACGATTTTATAAGAGGCTTCCCCCTCCACTTGGCTCTCATTCTTCTCTTTCCTGCTGTCACGTGAAGAAGGACGTGTTTGCTTCCCCTTCCACCATGACTGTATGCAGCCCTTTGGAACTGTGAGTCAATTAAAACTCTTTCCTTTATAAATGACCCAGTCTCAGGCACTTTTTCAGAGCAGCCTGAGAACGAACTAATATAGGTTGTATTCTCTCTTGATAAACCAAAGGGGTTTTATATATTCAGAACTACCAAATATCAACTTGGCAAATTAAGTATAGATGGGCTTTTGATAGCTGTTAACAATGGGTTTTCACAAGTAGGTGAGAGACATGGCTTTGTGAATAAGTTTTGTTTTGTTTTAATTGAGAAGGAATAGTCACTGGGAGAAGAAAAAGAAGGGAATATATTCCAGGTGTTTCTAGGACTGAGGTAATTTGGTCTGCTAATAGTAAAACCCCAAGCTTATCAGAACCCAATTAACTGGCATTAATTAGCACCTCAATTACACACACACACAAAGCAGACAGAGAAAAAGGGGTGGGGGAGAGAGAGAGAGAGAGAGAGAAGAGAGACAGAAGAGAGAAGGGGGGAGGATCTGCCCTTAGTAGAGACAAATGACAACAGCAGCAAAATAATATCAAACAGCATCTAGCAGCATAGGTTCTGGTCTTAATAACAGCATCATTTTCAGAAACAAAGCAACTCAAAATTCCGAATCATGTGACAAGATTGAAAGATAAAAGGGCTTAACCAGAAAATTCACTTAACCAGCACATGTCATTTTGCACAAATTATGCTTAAGCAGTGTTATATGTCATATCTCTACAGTCTTATAAGATTATAGTTATATATCATCACTATATCATATATCACTATCGTTATATACCACATCACTATAATCTCGTGACATAGAAGATCATATAGAAGTTGTGGGTGGATATGAATGTATAATCTTCAAAAAACAACTTTCCAAAGTTATTTAAGAGTTGCATTATATTATAGCAATGAAACTAACTAGAAGCATAAGGGTATTTTTAAAGAGACTCAAATCTTCAATATGCAGCTGGAGCAGCAGATCCTGGTGTGACTTGTTTTCTGCTAAATTGCAGGCTTCTTCAATGATCAGGTTTCAAATTTCACTGCAGCAACTGACTCAAAGTGATTATTTAGCCTGCAAAAGAGAAAAGAGTATGAAGGCGCATGGTTGAAGTACTGTAAATTGCAATTACAGAGGGCACATGAAAATTGATCTGTTCCTCCTTTTTGTCTGGTTGAATAATACAGGAACAAGAGAATTTAAAATACATTTTAATATTAATGAGAATATCAGAGATGTATGATTTTATGTGGCATTTTTAAGGGGATATTCACAATGGCAAAGGAAGCATGGGTGAAAAGAGTGACATAAGATACTTACATATTTACTGAAGAATCACACATTTTAACATTTAATGACAGTCAACAAAATCACATTTCAGGTGATTAGACCCCAAGAACTTTTGGGCTAACATTGAGGATTCTGCTGAAAGAACACAAGGGCTATTACAATAAGTAAGGTTGGAAGCACATTAACATGGTGGGCAAAGTGGTCCATGCATCAAATAGTGTTCACATAATGATGATAAGGATAATAGTTAGCGTGTTTGTAGCTACTTCTCCATATTTGTAAGAAAAATTCTCTGAGTTTCATTTTGTTTTGTTTTGTTTTTTGCTTGAATTGCCTTCTCTGGGCACCTTCCAGCTCCCACAAGCACCATTCTGCATATTCAAATTTGTCCTCTTCTTCAAATACCCTTTTAAAAATGCAGTTTAGTCCAAACAGCAATCTCTGACCTCACTACTAAGAAAGAGTAATCTTCTACTCTGAATTCCTCCTCCATACCTCTCATGCAGCACTAGTCATTTCCTGCTTTGTAATGTGGCTATGTGTTATTGTGGTTAGTTTCCTCTACTTGATCTTTAGCATATGATTCATGATTTATCTCTGTATTCTCTGCATTGTCATAAGCTTTTATATAATAAGCAACTAACAAATATTATAAATAATTATAAATATGTGTTTAATGAATGGAATAGTAGGAATGGAGTTGTATTAATTTCGCTTTGTTCTATCAGATTCTCTTTGGCCAATGTCTCATCTTTTCCAAGGATAAAGATACAGTTCTTATGACTTCATGGGCTCAGCATTGCCAGTGTTTAGGCAGTGTACAATAGATATGTGCCAGAATCTTTGAGTTAATTTTATAAATTTCATTATATTTTAATGCCAGAGGGGTCTTGCTATTTAGAGAAACTATAACATAGGATCCTATACCATTCTTCTGAAATATTTAGCTCCTAATGTAACTTTTGTAAGTTGTAATTTTAATACACAGTGTTTTTGTCTTTGTCTTTGTGGGGTTTTTTTTTTTTTTGAGATGGTCTTGCTCTGTCACCCCAGGCTGAGTGCAATGGCACGCTCTCGACTCACTCCCAGGTTCAAGCAATTCTCCCTGCCTGGGCCTCCCAAGTAGCTGGAACTACAAGCATCTGCCACGACGCCCAGCTAATTTTTTTGTATTTTTTAGTAGACACAGAGTTTCGCCATGTTGGCAATTACATGTCTGTAATCCCAGCACATTGGGAGGCCAAGGCAGATGAATGGCTTGAGCTTAGCAGCTCGAGACCAGCCTGGGTAACATGGCAAAACCGTGTCTCTACAAATATAAAAAAAAAATTAGCTAGGCATGGTGGTGCACACCTGAAGTCCCAGCTACACTGGAAACTGAGGTGGGAGGATCACCTGAGCCCAGGAGGTGAACACTGCAGTGAGCCATAATTGTGCCACTGTGCTCCAGTCTGGGCAGCAGTGTAAGACCCTGTCTCAAAAAAAGACATTTCCAGAGATTCAAGGACTCAAAATTTTACCTATATGTACCTTTTCTCAGGAAATGCCTATTTCAGGAATACTGGAGAGGAAACCAAGAAAGAAAAAGTATTCTAGGAAATGAGAGAGCTAACATAGGATAGTAAGGGGAAGTCCTGTAACAACCATGCCCCAAGTCTATGGAGCAGTCAATTCTGATTAGATGAGGACTTCAGAGGGATATAAAAGGAAAGTCTTGAGAAAAAATGGAACTGCTATGTTGTTGGACAGTTTTATGTTTGGAGATTTGGAAAAAAAAATAGCGCTAGCCCTATGATATTTAGAAATCTTTACATAGTCATAATTATGTAAATACTTACTACCAAATTAATCAAAACACTTTTCCCCTGTGATGTTTTTACCAAAAAGTCCTGCCTTATGACATTTAAAGATTATGATAAAGCTATAGTGAGAGGATGTGGGGAAGGGAAGTGGAGATTGAGTAAGAGAGTGAAATCCTCAACTACTTTAACAGGATGTCTGTAGACAGTCTTAAGTTGATAAATCAAGAAAAGCCTGAACGAGCAAATTATTTAAACACAGAGAAGTAAGTAGTAGACAAAACGGCTAAAAACATTCTTGAAAGTGGCAGATTGGAGAGCAGTATAGGTAAGAAATGGAGCAGAGGTACACTGTTTTCCCATCTAAATCTTTTGGAATAATTTTTAAAATACCATGTGCAAGCCAGACATGATGGTGCATGCCTGTTTTCCCAGCTACTGAGGATTCTAGGGCTAGTGGGGAGGATTGCTTGAGCCCAGGAGTTTGAAGCTAGTCTGGGCAACATAGCCAGGCCCTCTCTCTACAAACAACAAAAAAAACAGAACAAAAAACCCAACCATGTGCATATATTACTTTGATTAAAATATTATTTTTAACATATTTGCACATACTTTTCAGATAGAGTTGGAATTCTATCTCTAAAAGACCTAACATTTTAAAAAAGTTTTTGCTATCTACTGTAAAATTGTCTTCCAAAAGTGATAATCACTTACACTCCCACCAGTGGTGTATGACAGTACCCATTTCTCTGAATAAGTGTGTTATACTTGAAAGAAGAAATGGGTCTGAGTTGCTGTGAGACGCTAATGAAGCTTGTATTAAAACTCTCCATAATATATTTGACTTTTTAAAAAGCCGGGCTATACTACAGAGAACATTTTCAAAAGAAACAGCCAAATTAAAATGATAGAAGGTTTTTTGCTAGCTTTAGATTCATGTTTTAATATTCACGCTGAACTATCTTTTCAGCTAAAGCCCTTAGACAACTGGCGATAGCAATTTTCACTGTCTAGGACATGGTTTCTCCAACTTGATGTGCTTGAGAAGCACCTGGAGCTCTTTGTTGAAATGCAGATTAAGTTTCAGTAGCTCTGGGCTGAAGTCCAAGATTGTGCATTTGTTAGGTTGATGCAAAAGTAATTGTGGCTTTTGCCATCCAAAGTAATGGCGAAAACTGCAATTTTGCACCAACCTCATAATAAGCTCCCAGGTGATGCTAATGTAGCTGGTCTGTGGACTGCATTTTGAATGGCCAAGTTCTGTGGCTTCTTGACCTTCCCAGCAATGTGAAATTCACCTTATAACAAATTCTAACCTGCTTTGGTCCTTTGGGCTAAAACCAATCCAAACTTTAAGATGTTCAAGTTGGGGTGGTTAACTGATCGCATTACATGTTCTGCCCTGCAAATTAGAATGGGGACGTAAAAGAAATGAAAAATTAAACTATAGTCAAGTATATATTTTAAAAACAGTTGAAAATTTGACCCACAGTCCCCATATTCAAACTCTCTATGTCCTTTAAGCAGTATTCTTGTCATACCTTAACCTTTTCTTAATGAATAGATTTAAAAAGATGTATTGAAGGAAATGATGTGTTAAACAATTTATCTATTGACATAGCAAATAAGTAGAATTATTTTAGAAAGCTATTTAGTAATCTGTATCAAGAGACGTTTTTTCATACCAGAATTGTTTTAATGTTTGTTTTACCCCACATTCTCATTCTTGATTATTTATTATACAAAATTATAATATTTGCTGAGCATTGCCACATGCTCTTCACTATAATGAATTGTAGATTAACTTGCAGTAAGGAGAAAAGCACTTTCCACAAAGATACTTATTTCAGTATGAACTAAAATGAAAAACATAGGAAGCTAAATCTTCAACAACTGGGTAAATTTTTATATAACAACTCAAAGGAATAGTTCAAAACATTAAAAATGTATAAATTATAAAATTGTGTGTTAAATGAATGCAAATAAAAAAACTGTAGAAGGAAAAATGAAATAAAAGTTAAAGAGGTGGAGTTTTAAATAATGCTGAGAAATGCTGAGTGTAGGATTGCTGAGAAATGCTGGGCATATGATAAAATATATTGTTTGCTGAGAACGATGGCAAGGAAAACCTGGCCCTCCCACCCCCACAAGTGGAAAACTGCTTGGGGCATTCTAAAATGGAAAAACAGTGTATGTATATCATATACCAGTTAAAACAATTATTTAAGCACAGGATGTGACCCTGCTCCCGTGGCTCCCTCGTTGAGAATACTTTCTAGTTTGTCCTTGATCAGTGGTAAGCAGGCACCAGCTGCCTACCTAGTTTATCTTTGTTCAGTGAGAAAACACAGAACACCTGTTTGTTAATAATAACCACCTGTTCTGAGAGAGTAACGACATGGGTCAGAGTCTGCTTGAGGCCCTCGGCGCGGGAGGTTGTTGGCTCCAGATAGTCCCACTTTGCTGTTCTAACTGGGTATCTGCTTAATGCCTTCAGCGTAGCCTGGGTGGGGGGGTCTCTGTGGCCAAGCTGGTCTTGGTAAAATAAAATGCTGCCTTAAAAGTTATTTGAAAAACTACACACACACACACACACACACACACNAAAATCAGCTGGGGAATGTGGTGCCAATGTGTGATGTTTACCTAACTGTGTACATCCTTGCTGGAAGCCAGCCATGATTTATGCTGCATAAGATAATACAAGGTTTCATTTCATTTATTTGGCTGTTGAGGCAACTTTTAAAAAGCCTTCTCTTATACCAACAAAAATATTCTTGTCCTTTTCTGCTTTCATAAGCTGCCTCTTCCTGTCTGTGAATGCAGGTAGGAGATTTTGAAGTGGCAGTGAGGGGCTTTCCTATGGTTTACAGTGAAGACAATAACTCAGTTTCATTAAGAGGCTGGCAAATATTTTGCAGATATTTTACAATTGTATCAGCCATGACAATGCCATAGATTCTATAAGGCTAAAAGCCAGGCAGCAAGGTATTTGTCTTTCGGCTATTTTTGCTTAGAAGTTATTAGTGTTTGGTCTTAATTTTCTTATATTGTAAACTTTTTGGATACTATTTAGTTGTAAATATCAGATTGTTTATATTTGAGTTTATTCAACATTGGAATCCCTAAGGAATTCTTGAAGTTTGGTAAAGTCCGAGATACAAAGGCACGATTCAGGGTGAGGGGTTAGAGTGGTGAGTACCCTTTGCAGGAGGATAATGGTAAGCAAAACCTACTCTTAAAAGTTGTGTGTGGGAGTTGACCACAGTAGCTGATGGGTGACGAATGGTCTCAGGGTGGGAGTGGAGGGTGGAGAAGGAAAGGGGGCTCTGAGGCACAAAATGATGGGCTGTATACCAGCACATCATTCTTGCTTTTACAGGGGAGGGAAAGACTTTTCCTCTACCCTCCTAGGTTTAAAATTTGAGTCTATGAAACAAACTGACAATACACAGAAGAACAGGAGAAAGGGTACAAATTTGTTGCATGCATGGGGCATCACAAGAGAAAAAAACTGAATACCCAAAAAAGTGGTCGATTTGGGAGCTTATATTGTCTTTGTAGGGGAAAGAGGAAGAGGGATATGGACAACTTAAGGGAGAGTAAATAATTTGGGGGAAAGAATGAGCCCTTAGGGAGATGGAATAGTTTGTAGCAAACTTAATTCTGTTACAGATGAAATAGAAGTGCTGTCCACTTCTAGTCTTCTGTCTATCACAACAGTCAATCTTCCCTGGTTGATTAACCTCCCAGGGAAGGGATTAATGACAACAGAGTGCCTTTTGGAGGATCTGTCTTTAGGCAGGTAAGGAAGAGTTCAGAGAAAGCCTTTCCCTGCATTTGCTGTTTTTCAAGAGTCTTCAGCTTAAAATAATCAGTATACCAAAGTGTCATATTTTGGGGAAGCATGTTCCAAATGCCTTTGCTTTTATTTTTTTGAGTTTTGGAAATAGTCTTCCTTTTCTTGGGCAAACTGTCATCACCATGAAGACAGAACAAACAAACAACTTTTATGCAATGAGGTAGACACTGTGACTGTGCTAGGCCTGCCCCATTTTTGGCATCCTGCAAAAATCCCAAGGAGAAACCTGGGATTTTTTTTTTTTTTTTTTAATGGAGTTCTGCTCTTGTTGCCCAGGCTGGAGGGCAATGAAGGCACGATCTTATCTCACTGCAACCTCTGTCTCCCAAGTTCAAGCAATTCTCTTGCCTCAGCTTCCCAAGTAGCAGGGACTACAGGCATGTGCCATCATGCCTAGTAATTTTTGTATTTTTAGTAGAGATGAGGGTTTCTCCATGTTGGTCAGGTTGGTGTTGAACTCCTGACCTCAAGTGATCCACCTGCCCGGCCTCCCAAAGAGCTGGGATTACAGGTGTGAACCATCATACCGTGTCCAGCCAGGAAATCAGGAACAAGGCTCAGGAATGCTGCCCTGAAAATGATCAGTTATGGGTTCTTTTGTTTTTTGGGGTTTGTTTTTGAGACAGTGTCTTGCTCTGTCACCAGGCTAGAGTATAGTGGTGCGATCTCGGTTCACCACAACCTCCATCTCCTGGGTTCAAGCAATCCTCAGCCTCCCGAGTAGCTGGGAACTACAGGTGCACACCATCACACCC
>NW_016107338.1:9505396-9526801 GCF_001604975.1 Cebus imitator | reverse complement strand
TTGGTCAGGCTGGTCTCAAACTCCCGATCTCAGGTGATCTGCCTGCCTTGGCCTCCCAGAGTGCTGGGATTACAGGCGTGAGCCACCGCACCTGGCCAAAAATTATCAGTTTTTATTCTCCTCAAATCCTTTCACCTGCCTAAGTCTTGCTAGGGGCGTGGAGAATGCATAAAGATACACAGAACTAGAAGGATGGAATAAGTAATAAGCCTGTCATGGGAAATTTCCTGAAGGTTGCTATGAATTAGCTAATTTGTGAAACATTGTGGCAAACTGCTGAAGAGAGGTTGCTCTTATAATCAGAGTTATGGCTATGCCAATTCCTTGTGGGACCATTCATATGGATGATTTTGGCTCTCTTGTTCTACATCAGTGCCTCCTGGTTCGCCCTCCTCTTTATACTCTGGACACACAGAGGTGAAGGCAGGGGGGTTGTGCTTTCATTAATTTTGTTTGGGAGGATGTGGTTGTTTAGTGACCTTGGAAAAGCCCAATGCTGATGTTTTACAGCAGGTGGCAGCCTTTCCCTGGGAGAGAAGAGAGCTAGTCTGATTTAATGCAAAATTGTCTTGGGTTTTATTGCTTTTGCTTGCTAGAAGTGTCAAGTGACCATCTGACCTTGAAGTTGAAATTGGCTCTATCGCAGAGGGAAAAGAAGGAGAGACCCTAAACCCTGGAAAGGGAGTATAAACTCACTTCTGTAGCTCAATCCCACAGCTGCTGCCTCTGAGGAAGTCAGTGGCTAGCATCAGGGAGTCTGGTCGAGTTCAGATGCTACATGGCATCTCTGAGCAAGGGCCCACAAGGAGACACGGAACTACCCCAAAGGCAGAATTGGTGCAGATCAAGAATTATCCTGCTGTATTTGTGAAGGAGGGTATTTGATAGTAGAAGTACCCCCTTTCCATTCCAGATGTGTAAAGCAGCCTTTAAACTAACCTACCAAATGATTTTCTTAAGGTTATTAAGTTATTTGCATTCAAATTTGCAAAGTGCTTAATAGAAGAAAAGAAAAGGCAGACTTGGAAAAGCTTGATGCTGGAAATATATTCTGTTTGTTTCTGATTTCTTTTTTGTCTTTTTTTTTTTTTAGACAAGGTCTTACTCTGTCACCCAAGCTGGAGTGCATTAGTGCAATTTTGGCTCATTGCAACTCTCCCTACTGGATTCAAGAAATTCTCATGCCTCTGCCTCCCTAGTAACTGGGACCACAGGCGCCCACCACCATGCCCATAACGGTTTTTTGTATTTTTATTAGAGACGGGGTTTCACCATGTTAGTCAGGCTGGTCTTGAATTCCTGACCTTAAGTGATCTGCCTGCCTCAGCCTCCCAAAGTGCTGGGATTACAGATATGAGCCACTGTGCCAGGCCTATTTCTGATTTCTTAATGGTAGGATTGTATGTATCGTTTATCAACAAAAGTACTGTATAGAAAACATTATTCAAAACTTAGTAGAATTGAAGAGACATTGACAAAAGTCCCTATTGATGAATCTCCTTTGTGCCTAAAGGAGATAGGCGTGATCAGACAGGAATAGGAGCACTCAGAAATCAAGGGACTAGCTGGCACTATTGAAATTTGTTAAAATTGAAACTAAAAATTCAGTTCCTAAGCTGCACTAGCCACATTTCCAGAGCTCAATAGCCACATGTGACTAGTGGCTACCATATTGGACAGAGCAGAAAACTGACCATTTTTATCATCACACAAACTTCTACTGGATAGCACTGCACTAGAAGAAAAAACCAGGGTGTGTGGCCAAGTGAAAATGTGAGTAGTTAAGAACAAACGAACCGGGTGTGGTGGCTCACGCCAGTAATCCCACCACTTTGGGAGGCCAAGGCTGGTGGATCACCTGAGGTTGGGAGTTCGAGACCAGCCTGACTAACATGGAGAAACACTGTCTCTACTAAAAATACGAAATTAGCTGGGCATGGTGGCACATGCCTGTAATCCCAGCTACTCGGGAGGCTGAGGCAGGTGAATCCCAGGAGGTGGANACATGCCTGTAATCCCAGCTACTCAGGAGGCTGAGGAAGGAGAATTGCTTGAACCCGGGTGATGGAGGTTATGGTGAGCCGAGATGGTACCATTGCACTCCAGCCTGGGCAAACAAGAGCGAAACTCCATATTTAAAAAAAAAAATGGCCGGGCACAGTGGCTCATGCCTGTAATCCCAGCACTTTGGGAGGTCGAGGCAGCTGGATCACGAGGTCAAGAGATCAAGACCATCCTGGCCAACATAGTGAAACCCCATCTCTACTAAAATACAAAAATTAGCTGGGCATGGTGACACATGCCTGTAGTCCCAGCTACTTGGGAGGCTGAGGCAGGAGAATTGCTTGAACCCGGGAGGCAGAGGTTGCAGTGAGCTGAGATTGCGCCACTGCACTTCAGCCTGGCACCTGCTGACAGAGCGAGACTCTATCTCAAAAAAATAAAAAGAACAAACCCTCTCTGTGATACTAATTACTGAAATACTAATTCCTAAGTATGGCAGGAGTTTAAATAGAGTATCTCATATAATCCTCATATTAATCCACAACCACAATAATGCTGCTGACATTTGTTGAAACCTTTGTAGTACTGTGGGCCAGGCACTAAAACTTCTGTTGTAATCACTGTTGGGGCTCAGAAAACAATACCCTAAAACAAAGATCTCAGAAAGCAACCTCAGAAACCAAAGTTTTTCTTTGATCGTCTCATGCCCTCCTCTCAATCCATTCTCCACCGAGGCCAGCCACAGAAACTAGAACCCCTCTTCTGCAAGGTGGGTCATAGATACCAGAACCCCTTTCCCCAAAGCTAGTCATAAAGCCTACAGTTTTACTCTCACTTTCCCTCAACCTTTTGTGTAAAAACTGGCCATGAAGAAATTATCTGACCTACCTTATTTGACTGTAGGACATAAGATCCTGGTTCCAGAGAGGTTCCTGTCCCACACCCAGAAGGAAGGAATGCATACTCAGAGAGACCAAGAAGAATCTAGACAGACAGGCCTTACTGGGTTTCCCCACACAGGCCATTAGTTTTAGATCTTACCTTTTTTGTCCAGTCATATTCCTGCACTGCTGGACATACTTTATTGAACCTAAGTATAAAAATGACAATTTCCCTTGTGTGTTTGGATCTTCATTCTGAAGGTTCCTGTGTATTCCTGTTAAATAAAATTGAATGTCTTTTCTCTAATTAATCTGCCTTTTTTGAGTTGGTTTTTCAGTAAACCTTCAGAAGGCCAAGGGGAAAGCTCTCCCTTGGCTCCTACATAACTTGCTGGTCTTTGCAAGAACCCAGTCAGGTCGGTACTATTATTGTTCCTATTTAACAAATGAGGAAACTGTAGTAAAGAGGGACTTTAGTAACTTATCCAAGGTTACCTGGCTTGTAAGGAATAACTGGGACTGAAACCCACGTCTTTCTGGGTTGTAATAATTAGAGAGAAAGTAAGGAAGGAAAATGCTTAGCGCTCTCTGTATGTGAGTCAAATTTGCTTTTAAGCCACTTTCCCCTATACAGGTCCACCTCTTAGATTTTCTGTCACAGAATTGTCTTTCTGGCTGAAGAAGAAGGCATGATGCCAACTTTGAGAGAGTAACAATGACCCCCTGTTAGTCAGGATGTGAGCCACTTCCTTCCCCCAGAGCAGAGTCTGCTGCTGCACAAGGGAAGTTGGTTTCTCAGCTCACCTTTGTAGAAGCAAGTCTGTTTGGGTGAAATTTTTGAAGTAAAATACTCTTGTTTAAGATGAAAATGAAGACTAGAAGTATATATGGGAGATGCTGTTTTCTCTAGGTGGTGAGATTAAGAAAAATTATTTTTCTGTAACTTTTCTACGTGAATACATCAAAAAAAAATTTTTTTTAAGCCAGATACTGCATGGGAAAAATTGTGCACTGGCTTTTGTTAATAGACTTTTGATAAGATAATCACTACTATAGTACTAATAGCCAATAAAAATACTTTGAGTGCTAAATACTTTAAACAATAGCAGGGGAAGTGTGAAATTTAATTATAAGGTTATAAAGGGCACTAAACAATGTCCAGGTACTCAGTGCTTCTCTGTAGATGGGGGCATAATTGTTTTATGTTTATGGCCCTGTCTTCCTTCCTTCCTTTCTTTTCTTTCTTTCTTTTTGAAATGGAGTCTCACTCTTGTTGCCCAGGCAGCAGTGCAATGGCACGATCTCGGATCACTGCAACCTTTGCCTCCTGGGTTCTAGCAATTCTTCTGCCTCAGCCTCCTGAGTAGCTGGGATTGTAGGCATGCACGACCATACCCGGCTAATTTGGTATTTTCGTAGAGACAGGGTTTCTCCATGTTGGTCAGGCTGGTCTGGAACTGCTGACTTCATGTGACCTCGGCCTCCCAAAGTGCTGTGATTATGGGCATGAGCCACTGTGCCCCGCCACGGCCCAGTCTTAAGTCACACAGTTCAAGATGAGGCACAGGCTGGTAGATAAAAAACAGGGAAAGTCTGCGAATCCCAGTATTACTTTTATCATCAATTAGCAACAAATGGTCTCTGAAAACTAATAAACTTGGCATGTGGAAAGAGAGAGGTGATCTTTTCAAGCTATAGTACATGTTTGTTCTTCCCAGGTGAGACTCACTAAGTAGAAGCCATGTTACTGAGAATTTGCAAATGTAAACAGTATGGAAGCAGACAAAAAGAGGCTGAGAACTGGTCAGTGCTTGCTAAGGTTCTTTTTTCCTAAAAAATTCAAAGATTTTGTGATCGTAGTATGTCTTTATATGATTTGAAAAGTTACGTATTAAGTGTCGATACATTTTAAAGCTAGTTTTCTTTAGTTAAATTAAAGGATATCTTTATCCTTTAATTGTGCTGCCAAAGGATATCTTAGACTTTAGTTAAATCTGTAGGTGAGTCTACTATAAAATGCTAGTCAAATGAAATGGTAGTGAAAAACATTTTCAAATACCTAAGTATTCAGAGTGAGTACGGTTTATAGGATCACTCACTCTAATGGCCAAATAAAGGAATTTTAAGTACAAAAGATAACTCAGAGAAAGAATCAAGTGATAACAGCACCAAGGAATCAAGAAGATATCCCCCACTTTCCTCACTTCCCCATCTCTCAGGGTTCCATTTAAAACCAATCCCTGCTTACCTTGGAATATAATTTAAGTGAGGTGGCTATAGTACTAAAGCTAAGGAGAACGAAAAACATGTAAATTCCCGGCATTTATCTGTCTAGGCAGACAGTTAGAAACAAGAAAGAATGAACTGAAAAAGGGCAGCAGACTCATGCCACAGGTGGTGCATGCAGCTGCGAGGACTTGGGTCAGCCAAGCCCTTCTCAGAAACACAGAGAAATATTCAGCCTTGTTCACTCTCATTCCCTGCAAGAGGACAGACCTGGCAGCCTTAAAAAGGGAGAATTCTGGAATTAAACCAGGCTCTTTTGTGTTTCCTGTTTGGCTGAAAGCAATTTGAACAAAATCCTAAAACCAACTCACTTAAAAAATTTTATGTATATATACATGTACATATATACATTTTATATTGGCTGATTATGCCAAATAACCTGCCTTGACCAACTACATTGTCTTTGCAGATGACTTGGACCTACCTGTTTGTTATCTATTTTCTGCACTTCACTGTTAGATAACTTTTCTTTTTGTTTGTTGGAAATAACCGCGCTAGGGTTACTGATCTGACACTGCAATATGTTTATTCTTGGTCTTACACTGCACTTCTAGTTTCATAAATAAGGCTGTATTTAGGCTTTGGTTTATAGAATTCAGTTTACAAGGGTATCCTTCACTCTGTTTTATTTTTACCCTCTGGCTTCTCATGGATGTGTGCTTTGCTCAAGTGTCCCCAGAGAGCTCAAAGAACCAGCTAGAGGGATGATTCTTGAGTTGCTGGTTGCAAAGATATTTACATGGATTACCTCAAACATTAGACATTGCATCCCATTTATGGGAGGAAAAAGCTTCAAGAAAGGAAGATAGGATTTAGAGCTTTCATTTTTTCTTTTGGACTTTAAGTGCGATGATTTGAGTTAATCACCCTCCTCAGATCACTGTATGTGATCATCCATGACAGGCCTTTTCTTGTTTTATTTTACTTCACTGTTTTCCTCCTTGATTGCCAGCATTGGCAGTGTCTCTGATGTATTTAATAAGTGTTTGGATATGAGTGTATCCCCCAGTTGTTTTTTCTATAATGCTGTTTTATGAATATATGTGTTAAATCTATAATGTTCAATGGCTCTCATTCTGTTTCTTGCTTTCTGATGGAATGCTGCTTTTAAGCCCTATTCATGTTCCATGTTCCTTTATGCACATCTAGTGCATTTCTTCTAACTGCTGCATAAGATTCCATATTATGTGTCATTATTATGTCATGATCATCTGATGCTCTTAACATATCTGTGGCCCTAGTGATGGACCCACAGGCTGCCCTGAACTTTTTTTGTATCACAAACAGCCCTGCAATAGACATCTTTGTATGTATTTCTTTATGAGCCCGTGTGGAGAGGGATTCCTGAATTGTAGGTTGTCTATAAGCATGCATGTGAACGCGCACACACACAATGAGATACTGCCGCAGTGCTCTCTAGGATACCTATATCTGTGTACAGTACTGGAAGCAGCACATTAGACTTTTTGTTTCCCACACGTTTGCCAAGATTGCCAAGATTTCCCAACTTTCTAATTTTTATAAATTTATTGGGTGTAAGGTGGTATCTCAAATAGTTTTAATTTCCATTCTTCTGTTTACTAGTGACACTGAACTTCTCTTCAATCCTTCTTAGGCATTTGGGTTTCCACTTCTGAGAATTGGCTATTCACATTTTTTGTCAATGTCTCTCTTGGGTACTTTATCTGGTTTATAAGAGTTCCTTATACAGTCATCCACCCTTATCCAAGGCTTTGCTTTCTGAGTTTTGTTACCTGCTGCCTTTAGTCCAAAAATATTAAATGCAAAATTCCAGAAATAATTCATAAGTTTTAAATTGCATGTTGTTCTGACTAGTGTGATGAAATCTTATGGTATCTTGCGCCATCTTGCCCAAGGCCCATATCATTCCTTTGTCCAGCATGTATGCACATGCTACCCACCCCTTAGTCACTTAGTAACCCTCCTGGTTCGCAGAATGACTTGTGGTATCTCAATGCTTGTGTTCAAATCACTCTAATTTTATTTAATAATGGCCACAAAGTGCAAGAGTAGTAATGGTATCATATTATTATAATTGTTCTGTTGTATGATTATCATGAATCTCTTACTGTGCTTAATTTATAAATTAAACTATATCAGAGGTATATATGTAAAAGGAAAAAACATAGTATATGTAAGGTTTGGTGCTAGCCACAGTTTCGGGCATACAGTTGGCGAGGTTTGGAATGTATCCCCTGCAGATAAGGACTATTGTATATGCTGGATTTGAATTCCTTGTTGGTATGGAATATCTTCCAAATGTTTTCTTTCTGTCTACCCTCTGTCCGTGTAAATATTTTTCTGATGGTCTACCCTGAACAGAAGTCCTTAATTTTAGTGCAGTCAGAATTTCATGTCTTGTGCTTTTGGGTCTGATTTACAAAATTCTTTCCCATCCCAAAGTCTCAAATATATATCATATATTCTTCTATTAGCTTTATAGCTGTATAACAGGTCATAAGGTACTCAAAAATATATGATGATTATTATTGGGTACCCCTAACATTGTGTAACACAGTACTGGCCATATTGTAGGAACTTAACAAATAAATTATATTTCTTATTTTATTTTACTTTAGGTTCTGGGGTACATGTGCAGGTCATGCAGGGTTGTTGCATAGGTGCATGATGTATCCGGCATTTCTCCCCATGTTATCCCTCCCCACCCTTCCCACCCCCCTCTGTCCCTCCCCTACCCCACCCAACTGCCCTCAGCCTGTGATGCTCCTCTCCCTGAGTCCACGTGTTCTCATTGTTCAACACCTGCCTATGAGTGAGAATACGTGGTGTTTGGTTTTCTGTTCTTGTGTCAGTTGGCTGAGAATGATGGTTTCCAGATTTAACCAAGTCCCTACAAAGGACACAAACTCATCATTTTTTATGGCTGCATAGTATTCCATGGTGTATATGTGCCACATTTTCTTTGTCCAGTCTATCTACAACCATCTGATCTTTGACAAACCTGACAAAAATAAGCAATGGGGAAAGGACTCCATGTTTAATAAATGGTGTTGGGAAAACTGGCTAGCAATGTGCAGAAAGCAGAAGCTGCACCCTTTCCTGTCACCCTACACTAAAATTAACTCCAGATGGATTAAAGATTTAAACATAAAACCTAACACCATAAAAACACTAGAAGAACACGTAGGCAAAACCATCCAGGCATAGGCAAGGACTTCATGACTAAAACACCAAAAGCAATGGCAACAAAAGCCAAGATAGACAAACAAATTATATTTCTATCTCTAGCCCTGTTTCTCTGGTAAGTGGATTGAATGACCTCTGCTATAGACTGTTTCGTGGCTGAAGAAGGTAGAGAGCTCTTTCTTCTCTGGGCTATACTAAGCCAGCAGCATGCTATCTCCATGCTATCACCCTAGTCCAAGCCACTGTCATCTCATGCCTAGACTTTTTTTTAAACCGGGTCTCACTCTGTCACCCAGGCTGGAGTGCAATGGTGTGGTCTCAGCTCACTGCAACCTGTGCCTCCCAGGTTCAAGTGATACTCCTGCCTCAGCCTCCTGAGTAGCTGGGACTACAGGCGCGTGCCATCACACCCAGCTAATTTTTGTATTTTTAGTAGAGACAGGGTTTCACTATGTTGACCAGGCTGGTCTTGAACTCCTGACCTTGTGATTTGCCTGCATCGGCCTCCCAAAGTGTTGGGATTACAGGTGTGAGCCATTGTGCCTGGCCACCTCCACTTTTATAGTAATCTCCTAACTGGCTCCCTGGCTTGTACTTTCAGCTTTTTCCTATTCATTCGCAGCCCTGTTAACAGAGTGGTAGAGCTTAGATTAGTGCTGGCACATAGTAAGTGCCCAATAAATGTTAGTTATTATTATTATTATTATTATATTATGGAACTTGGCGTTTATAAGCATTTAATAAAATAGCTATAAATGAAAAACATGTTCGGTATCTATATAGAATGCATTGTACTAGTCAAAGGCTAGTACAGACTAACAACCTATCTGTGGCCATTTATCATCTGTCACAGTCCCAATGTTATCGTTCCAAACATATATTCCCATGGTGCAAGATGTAAGTAGCTGGGGATGTAAGTAGCTGGTCATTGAGCTCTATAGGCTATAGAAAATGTCCTAGAATTTTAAAAAGTTAAGCCTTTGATTTTAGCATGTTTTCAATTATTATTTGCATTTTTTCCATAAAAGTCAAGTGCACTGTATCAGTCAAGGTTCAGCCAGAAGACAACCACACAGTAAGTCAAATAGGAAAAATTTAAAGTATATTAACTAGAAATGGGATTAACTACTAAGGGGTAAAGAGAACTCTAAAGAATACAAGAATGGTGGATATGGAGAGCAGCTGCTACTTTCTAGACCAGAGTTTCTCAACCTATAAAAAGAAATTTGTCCCTCTAAGGAGATATTTTTAGAGATTTTTTGCCTCCTATCACCACCTGGCCCCCCAGCCCCATGAAACCTTAATTCTATAGGTACACCATATATCTGTGTGTGTACTGTGGCCCTTTGAAGGAATAACCTAAGATTATTTCACACACTCTCTCCCACCAAGAACCAATTTTCACCCCCACTGGGAATGCATGCCCCAGGGCTAATGCTGAGTACCCAAAGAAGGAACAAATTTGGAAGAGCCCCCTCTTCAAGGCTGACTTCAGTGGAATCACTTAACTTGGATGTAGCTATCACCTCCTGGATGGTAAAGAAGTCCACTGAGGTTCTGCAATTCAGTGTCAGGAAGCAAGAAGCCACCTTTCAGGTTGTCTGTAAGAGTTCTTGGGCAGTTGAGCACCTCTGGGATTCCTGCACCCACTGGCTGCCAAGTACCACAAGAGAAGAAAAATCACATGGGAACAAAGAAGAGAGTACTTTCCTCCTGCAGTGGTCCCCCCCAGCCCTGCACTGACAAAGCTTAAAGTCCTGCCAGCTGTAAAGGAGAAATGTTTCCAGGGCCCAGCTCCAGCATCACAGAGCAGAGTAGTGCAGGGCAGATTTGGAGCTGAGAGAAAAGAAGTTGATGCATCAGAAGAAATTCTTTTAGATGAAGTGTTCTAATTAATTTCTGTCTAGCCAAAGCTTTATAATGCCAAGGTTTTACCACACTGTGGAGGGTACAGTGCACATTAAAACACCAAGGAATTTGTAAAAATGCAGGGTGTATGCTCAGTAAAGCATTATTATATGTTGTCATTTGTGTGTGAAGTTTATGCCTTTGATCCACTGTCAGTGGGATTTACACTGGAGTTTTTTCTTGAGAATGAAAATGAGTGTCTGATTTGTCTATATTTTCCCTCCAAACCATTCAGCCAGAGAATATGCTGACTAGCTGATACTAGTCTTATCTCTTTGACAGTAACATGTCTCAGCATAATTGAATGGACATTTTGATTTACCAGAAACTCTGTTTGTGAGGTTGACAAGTATACCAATTCATTAGAACCTGATTATCCTTGAGTGAAAAGATGAAATGGTATTTCTGAATCACAGAACTGAGGTCTGAACCTCAAAGGAGAGGTGTAAGTCCCTGTAACAAGGAAGCCTGGCCTGGCCAGTGAGACTTCCTCAACTACCAGATACCACATCACCTAAGGGTAATGTCTGCTGCCAAGTGATACAGAAAAGATAGCTCATAGATGCCTTAGACCTTGTTTGAAATTTGCGACAGTGCTAACTTCTTGTGTAAGCCCACAGTGGCATATCCTATAGATGCCTCAATTTATGCTTCTAGCTTGGATTTTGGTGTGAAGTGGCTTGCTGAGATGGAGTTTGTGAATTTAGCTCTCTCGGATTCAGTTTCATTGCCTGTAAAGTGAGAAACTTGGAAAATATTATGTTGAATAAACACAATTCTCTGACATAATAAAAAGCAACTTTAGGTTGGGCACAGTTGCTCACACCTGTAACTCTAGCATTTTGGGAGGCCAAGGCGGGTGGATCACTTGAGCCTAGGAGTTCGAGATTAGCCTGGGCAACATGGTGAAAGCTCATCTTTACAAAAAATTGCAAAACTTACTGTGGTGGCACATGCCTGTAGTCTCATTTACTCAGGAGGCTGAGGTGGGAGGATCACTTGAGCCCAGAGGTCGAGGCTGCAATGAGCCAAGATCGTGCCACTGCACTCCAGCCTGGGTAACAGAGTGAAACTCTTTTTCAATTTTTAAAAAAAGCAACTTTATTTTTGTCCCTATTGTCCCTTTCATATATAAAGCCTATCCATCTATCTAGCTAGACATCTACATATCAATTTATCTATAGTTATGTTCTAGTATGAAAATTCTGGCAAGCCCTTAAATATTCTGGCTTATAATGATCAGTATCACTATAAAATATCACTTTCAGTTACAAACAGTCTCAATGCAGAGATTAGAATGTTCAGTATAAGATATTAATCAACACTCCAAATCTGATTTTAAGGATACATCCTCTTCACTCTTCCAGCCCAAGACTGCTTCTTCACTCTGAAAGCTTGCAGTGGGAAAGGAAGAGATGTGGATGTCTCTTTCTCAGCGCTTCTTGCAGAGTGAATGCGACAGTCCTTATGCTACTCCAGATTCCTCTCCACCCTTTTCTACCTCCCTCTCTGCCCGAACCATGTGAATATGCTCCATTTCCCTTTGGCTTCCAGTTTGGTTTGGCCAATGGGGAGCTCTGGCAGAAAAGGGAGAAGTGCAAAATCAAAGTTTTTATTCCCTTGGCTTTTTCCTAGAGAGGCTGACTCTGGCTGTCTGTGTCCCTTGAGTAAAGGTCACTGCTCCTCTCTTCCAAATGACACTCCATTTCCAGGTTCTCATTATCATTCCCTTAGGGCCTAAGGGTATAAGTCATTCTGAGGTTTTTAACCCCTGGTTTCTAGACTAGCCTTATATTTCCATTACACCCCACCAACTCTCCTGTAAATAGTCCCTTTGAAAATAAACTCTCCTTGGCTGGGCGCAGTGGCTCATGCCTGCAATCCCAGCACTTTGGGAGGCTGAGGAGAGCAGATCACAAGGTCAGGAGATGGAGACTATCCTGGCTAATACGGTGAAACCCTGTCTCTGCTAAAAATACAGAAAATTAGCTAGGCATGGTGGCACACACCTGCAGTCCCAGCTACTCAGGAAGCTGAGGCAGGAGAATCGCTTGAACCTGGGAGGCGGAGGTTGCAGTGAGCCTAGATCATGCCACTGCACTCTAGTCTGGGTGACAGAGCGAGACTCCATCTCAAAAAAAGAAGAAAAAAGCAGTGCTCCTTAAATTATCTTAATTCAGGTATGTCATCTGTTGCCTGTTGGGACTCTCACTAGAAAAAAATCCTTCAAAATTTATACTGCAGAGCAACATTTGAACTTTAAAAAATCAGTTTTCTTTGGTTAACTCACATTATAAAACTTGTAAGATAATTTGCTCCACAATATCATTATCCAAAGACTGAACAACTACTGTACTGTACTGGGTCCATTTGAAAGGTTCAGCAAAGTCAGAGTTGGTACATCTAGCCTCCCCCAGTGCATCTTTTTCTTAATCTTTCAGGACTCACAGGGAGGAACATGTATCTAAATAGTTTCAGTGTCTTCATGAATTGGTCTAATATGTTGCCAGGAATAGACACATTTTAAAAAAGGACTCCGGCATAAAAAGAGACCTAATGGTAGAAATTGTGGACAGACACTATGACACCAGGGATGGAGAAGGATGTTTAGTCTTGTTTATTCTGATCAAGATGAGGCTTTACTTTTCTGAACCTTTATTCGAAACATGTAACTCAGAGCAGGTTTTTTTTTTTTTTTTTTTTTTTTTTTTTTGAGACAGGGCCTCTCATTCTGTTACCCAGGATGGAATGCAGTGATGCGATGATCACAGTTCACATAGTTCCTCCCACCTCAGCCTCCAAGATAGCTGGGACTGCAAGTGTGCACTACCACACCTAGAGATGGGGTTTTGCCATGTTGCCCAGGCTGGTCTTGAACTCCTGGGCTTAAGCAATCTTGTGTCTTCACCTCTCAGAGTGCTGGGATTACAGGCATGAGCCAGCATGCCCAGTACCTAGGGCAGAATTTTAAAGTCCTTGCTTCAGCGTTTGTGCAGTTGTTCAGGACTTTGCAGCGTATCAGTTATTCAAAATTTTTAAGCACCTATAAACGAGAGCTTAGTTTTCAGTCTCAAAAGTCCAAGAAATACTTAAAGATTGTTGGTGGTTATTTTATAGCATGCCTAAAAAATCCTTCACTTTGCCTCTCTTTTTACAACTTGCCTCTGATCAGCCCTGCCTCCTCAGCCATACTTCAAATGAAGGAAATCAAGTAAACAACTTTCAGCAATCAGGGGACCCTAAAATAGCAGGTGATCTGCAGCAGGTTAAGCACATACCAACACACAGGAAAATCAGTCAGATTTTGTCCCTGGCAAATAAGGCTAACAATTTATATTTTGACTGACTTGATTATTTGAAAAAACTGCTTTTCTGTGACATAAATATAGATGTTCTGTCCTGTTGCCTAGTATCTCATGAGAAAGCCACATTAATCTTATGATTTCCTGATATAGAAATTAATATTCCCTAGCAAAGAAATAAAATGGTATCCACTGGTGCTGTGGAGTTAAACACTGTCTTCCCTCCTTCCCTCTCTTGGTTTCAGTCCACAAATATTTACTGAGTGTTTACCATGTGCCAGGCAACTGTTTGATGCCAGAAAAAGACAAAGCAAGTCCCTGTTTAAGGCGGTTGCATTATAAGGGAGGGGGAATATGCAATAAACATGTAAACCAACAAATAATACAATTTCAGGAACTAAGGACTATGAAGAAAATAAAACGGGGTAACATGGTAGACGGTACCCGGGGTGTGGTGTGGCTGCTTGGTGACATCTGAGTTGAGACTTGAAGGCTAGGAGGGAGGCGGCAGTGTGAGAATCTGGGGATGAGCTCTGCTAGCAGAGAGATAGTAAGTGCAAAGGACGTGGGGTAGAAGTGAGCCTTGTATACTGTGTACTTGAGGGCAACAAGATGGGCAGTGTGGCTAGAGGAGAGCAGTTAGAGGGAGGGCCTGGAAGGAGATGAGGCTGAACACGAGCCAGGATGAAAGAAACAGCCGGATCACAGAGTGATGACAAGCTGGGGAGGATTTAAAGCAGGGAAGCTGGGAAGTGGTGTGATCTTGTTTGTATTTAATCTGGTTACTTTGTGGAGAATGGATTGTAGGAGGTCAAACGTAGAAGTGGGGAGATCTGGGAGGAGATATGGTAGAAGTCCAGGTGACAGATGCTGGCATCTTGGCCTAGGGTTTCAGCAACAGGCCACTACCAGCTCATGCAGTGCCTCTGTGAAAATTAGAAAGCAGTCCCTCTTTCCCATTAGATTTCCTGATTGCAGATGGATTAAACATGGGGTGTGAAGAAAAGAAAGGAATGCAGAAGAACTCAAGTTTGCACCTCAGTAATTGGGTGGAGAGTGATGGAATCGGTAGTTCAGTTTTGATCATGTTCACTTGGAGGACTGTGAATTTTTCCCATGCAGCAGGTGCACCCGTTACAATGTGAAAACTCAGTAGCAATTGCCACACTGACGTTGGTTTCCTTTTAGCTGGCTCTGGAAACCTTATGCTGATGTAATGGAGATAACCTCTGTGAGATGTTAAATCAGTGTATTTGCCTGCCCAGTGAGTCCTTGTCTCCATGGCTTCCCCTGCCCTTGAGTCAGTGGCATGCATTGGGAGAAAAAACCCAGCCAAGATTAGATAAGTCATCCCTTAGCTTAGAATTTCAAAATAGGATTAACCCATAGCAAGACAATAGTTTGAAATCGAGTGCTTTTGAGTGGCAAAAGCCAGACTTTGTTGAAAAAAAAAAATGTATTTGTATATACTAGCGAGGCAGAACTTGGAAGAGTGCCCCTGAACAGATCATAGATAGAGCCGAGAAGAACGCAGGATATGATGTCAGGGCCATTCTCCCATGACTGGAAAGGAAGATAAAAGCAGCAGGCAGGAAGATGGGACATTCAGAGAGTATGAGCACAGGGTTGCCTCAGAGGAGTAGAGGGAACACTAAAGCAGAAGAGTTGTGTACCCTGCTTTCTGCTTGGAACCGGGGCAACTACAGAGAAGTAGAAATGCTATGATTAGGCACAATAGGCTTCAGATAGTGATTTCTTTTCCTTGAGGCCGTGCATGGTCTTTAGGAGATCCAGTGGCGGAACGGCAAAGGCTAACAAGATAAATGGGCTGGAAGAGGCCTGGCCCCTGGGCCAAGAAGCTGTGAGGCTTATGGTCCTTGCCACTGGAAGCTATGGCAGGGGCCATGACTGTCAGTAGAGGATATGGTTCTAGGCCCAAAAGCTGGAGATAATTTCTTCATCAAGGGAGGCCAGGAGAGTCTGGAGGATGGCAGACAGGCTTCCTCTGCCAGTTTTTCAGGACCCGAATGACATCTTAAACAGAAGTAGGAGAGAGAACCATTGGATCAGGAAGAAACCTTGAAAGACTGCGTGATATTCCAAGAGAGACTGTTTTAAACCCAGAGAGACTGAGTTACCTTTAATTGGCAAGTTCAAGTCTTTCCCACCTACATCAGGAATGGAGGCCTTCCAGAAAGAAATCATTATCAACAATGAAGTTACTTTTTTTTGTAAATCTGATTTTTAGTGGGTACATTTAAACCCTGCCACATTAGGAAGGTCTGTATTGTTACCAAATAAAGAGAAGTCAGCTTGAGGTACCTCTGCCTCTAATGGAGAGAGGGGGTGGAAGGAGAGGGAGGGGAAAGATTGAGTCTGTCAGCAGTGGTTACTTCCAGGGAAGGTTACTGGGGGACAGAGAAGGAAGAAAAAATATTTCTCATGGAACATTTTCTGTACCATTTGCATTTTTCAACATGCATGCATTAATTATTCAAAAGTAAATTAAAATAAGAAAAATAAACTTCTGAAATGAGAAAAATGCAAATGCGCAGAATGTAATATCCAGTGCTTGGCAATTAACCTTAAACGGTTTTCATTTTACCAGAATCTTTGAGCCACTTCTCCTCAGCGTACCTTGTGGTTATTCCCTTCATTTGTGAGCTGTTGGGTTTGCAAGCTGCCTGTCTTGCCTCTCCAGTGAGCCTGTGACCCATTTGTGCGTGGTACTCCAAACACAGTGCCACTGAAAACAGGGGAAAACAATCCCTCTGACCCATTTGGCCTTGCCTTCCGTCCTGGATTGCGATATGGAAGGATAAATAAGGGGTTTTTTTTGTTCTCATCCTGGTTATTTCCACCCCGTTGGCGTCGCATAGCAACGGGGAAGCAGTGGAAAGAAGTTAGGTACTGGAATCAACCTCACTAGGGCTTACCTCTGCCAGCTACTAGCTTTAGGTATTTGGGTGGGTCTCAAGTTTCTTCTTCTATACATTGGAGTAATACAAATCTCATTGGGTTATCATGGCACAATGCTAGAACTGTTCTGATTACCCCCAAGCCCAGTCTAAGAGACCAGACTAATTTTTGTAAAATCTTGCATCCAGCCAAACTCAGCATACCTATTGTTCCTGTACTCATCAGTTTCTACCCAAGACATAAGCTTCTTCATTCATCTGTTGTATCCTTTACTCTCATTTATATCCTTCTCTGTATTTCACTCCCTTGACTCAACCTCCCTCTGCTTCCCTCTTTTATTAAGTGTATGTTTTCATTCACAGGCTACAGGAAACTCAAGTACAACTGGTTTAAACATTAAGGGAATTTATTGACTCAAGTAACTGAAAATTCAGCAGTAGCAAAGGCCTTGAGTTAGCTGCCTGGTAGACATACAAGGGCCTTGTTTCTTCTGTCTCTCCACTCTACCACCCTCAACGTCAGCTTCATTAGGGAATTGGCCCCCCTAGTGGTTATACAGGCTGGAGGTCAGCAGCAACTCAGCCTGCATACTTCTGCATTATATCCAGAGGGACTAAGGAGAGAGTCTTTAACCATCAAACAAAAATCCTGATCTTTCATTCATTAGAACAACCCGAACCAATCTTGGTGACTAGGGGAATGCCATGTATTAATTTGCTTAGCTCTGAACTAACTTACCCATTTTTGAGCCAATTACAGTGACAAGAGAGTTGCGATTATGATGAGTTGAGATTATGATTAGTGGGTACATTTAAACCCTGCTACATTAGGAAGGTCTATATTGTTACCAAATAAAGAGAACTCAGCTTGAGGCACCCCTGCCTCTAATGGATAGAGGGGGTGGAAGGAGAGGGAGGGGAAAGAATGAGTCTGTCAACAGTGGTTAATTTAGATCAGAGGTTTTCGACTGGGAGCAGCACTGCCTCCTTCAGAGTGTTTGGAAATGTTGCTATGATTGCGAGTGCCACTGGCCTTTACTGCAGGTGGGATGGGGGAGGGGGAGACCAGGAGCTTCAGAGTTCTTGGAATGCACAGGACAGTCCTGTGGAATGAAAAATGGGCCTGCCCAAAATGCCAATAGTACCCCTATGAAGAAACACTGACTTAAACCATCAGGGCACATGTCTGAAACTGGAGGTTGTTTTCCCTTGGTACATAAGCCATACTGGGGCAGGATGGACGCCTAAACAAAAATGACTAGACTACTCAGCTTCCTTCCTAATCTTTGACTCTCTTCTGTCTTAGATTCCTACTCAGGTTATGATGTATTTATTATTTTTAACTAACTTCTTGACAATGTCATTTACTTTCTAGCCCTATTCTGTTGTACCTACCCAGTAAATCCTATGGTGGCATAGACTTGAGAAATAAGACACTTATTTTTTTATTTTTTGAGACAGAGTCTCGCTCTGTCATCCAGGCTGGAGTACAGTGGCACGATCTTGGCTCACTACAACCTCCACCTCCTGGGTTCAAGCGATCCTCCTGCCTCAGCCTCCTGGTAGGTGGGACTACGGGCACATGCCATCACGCCTGGCTAATTTTTTGTATTTTCAGTAGAGATGGGGTTTCACGGTGTTAGCCAGGATGGGTTCAATCTCCTGACCCTGTGATCAGCCCACCTTGGCCTCCCAAAGTGCTAGGATTACAGGCATGAGCCACCATGTCCAGTCCAAAGACATTTTTAAAACTTAAAAATCAAAGCTATAAAATCTTTTTTAAAATTTAAATTTTTTTTAAGACAGCGCCCTTCTCTGTCACCCAGGCTAAAGTGCAGTGGTGTGATATCAGCTCACTGCAACCTTCACCTCCTGGGCTCAAGCAATTCCCCCACCTTGGCCTCCCAAAGTGCTGGGACTACAGATGTGAGCCACTCACACCTGGCCCTTTGTATTTTATGTATACCTGTGCATGTGTATGCGTTTGTATATTGTCTACATGATAGCAAATGCACTTATAAATAAATGAGCACTCATAAATTAATAAGCCCAAATAAATGCTTTCCAAAGTTCACATTGATTTGAGTAACTCTTTTGTAAAGAAGGCTAGTTTAATATTGTTGGCTTAATAAAAACAACTATATCGGCTCGGCGCAGTGGTTCACATCTGTAATCCCAGCACTTCGGGAGGACGAGGACAGCAGATCATGAGGTAAAAAGATTGAGACCATCCTGACCAACATGGTGAAACCTTGTCTCTACTAAAAATACAAAAATTAGCTGGGCGTGGTGGCGTGTGCCTGTAGTCCCAGCTACCTGGGAGGCTGAGGCGGAAGAATCGTTTGAACTTGGGAAGCAGAGTTTGCAGTGAGTCGAGATCATGCCACTGCATTCCAACCTGGTGACAGAGTGAAACTCCATCTAAAAAAACTCCCAAAAAACAAAAAACAACTATGTCTTCTGATTTAACAAAATATATATGTATTTAAGATTCTTGCCCAACCATAAAAATGGTGAATACAAAATTTAACTTGAGATGATGGATAGATTTGTTCAGTGTCTTGTAAAATTTTTAAAAAATTATTGTTAAAAGTAAATAAAATAGATGTAAATGAGGTTGAACTTTATAAATGAACTTTTAATAATTATGTTTTATAAAATGTTTACTTAAAAGGGTTTGCAAATCTTTATGGGCTATAGTCTGAGAATTTTGCTAAACTAAATGATAGCTATTCATTGCAGATGATAATTTAAATCATCTGCCAATAAGATATAATGCTAAGACATTAATTGCTAATCATGAGTTTAAGCTTATATGCTTTTAACTTACTTCAGAGAAACAAAAGGTATTTAGATATACTAGTAAAAATGTTCTGTTCCACATTAAAAAATTGTTCCATTAGAAAGCCTATGACTCTGTATTATTGAATGTGTATTCATAAATTGTTGGTATCTGACAGTTAAACATTGTTTACTTTTTAGATCTTCACTATAAATTAAGGTTACGAAGAGTTAAAATTCTGACTAATATTTGGTAACTAAAGAAGGAAAACAATTCTACATACAGAGTATAGCAGAAAAGTAAGATGTGTTTTTAATACAGAAGGTTATAAGAAACACATGAGGAAATCATTTTTGTTAAGGGAAAGTGATTTTGCCTACTTAAGAGGTTTCTTATATGTTGTACTAAATTGGAGGAATAAAAGAAGGAAAGAAGGAGATAGATAAACTGAATAGATATAGAAAATTTGGAAAAGAAATTTGGAAAAGAAAATTTGGAAAAGAAAAAGTTATAAGAGTTTTTAAAAGGCTTATGGAGCTATATTACCTTGTATGGTTACAGCTGATTGAGATTGGATGGATCTGTTTTCAAGGTTGCTTGGTTTGTTTTGGAGAGAGGGTCTCACCCTGTTGCCTAGGCTGGAGTACAGTGGTGTGATCATGGCTCACTGTAGCCTCAACCTCGCTGGGTTCAGGTAATCCTGTCACCGAAGCCTCCTGAGTAGCTGGGACTCCAGGCATGTACCACCACACCCAGCTAATTTTCCATATTTTTCAGAGATAGGGTTTCACCATGTTTCCCAAGCTGGTTTCAAACTGCTGGGCTGAAATGATCCACCCACCTCAGCCTCCCAGTGTGAGAGGATTGGGTGGGGCTGGGTGAGGGTCAGGCACTGTGCCCAGCTTGTTTAAAAGATTTTATTAATATTAGCTTTAACTTTAATACAGTGATGTAAAGGTAGAATTTAGTTTTCTCTTTTATATTAGATTTAACATAGTAGTAATAACAGATGGTAGAAGTTTTTCTGTTTACCTTTGAGTTAACTGCAAAAAAAAAAAAAAGGAATTGGAAAGAGGAAGAAAGACAAATTCTGTTTGTCTCATGCTGTCTTTAGCAGGTCTTTTGATTATTTGGAAAACTGAGTCTCCTTTTCTATCAAAGAATAGAGGTGGTTGTTTTTTGAGATCTTTGAATTATCACTTTGGCTAAATGAATGACTTGTACAGTGACCTATGATTCTATTTTTGATCAAGTGTTTTAAAACTTTCTTAATTTGATATAAACTGTTTTAAACCTTTGATATTTGACATACTTCCCAAAATCAAAGTTCAAATTCTAAGTTAAGTAACTTTTGGGCATTGAACAAAGGACCCTTGGAAGTTCAAGAGAAACATATTAAGCTTATTTGGTATGTCAAAATCATATGAGAAGCGTTGTCAAATAAGAAATAGTATTTAATTTTCTTTGAATTCTATTTATGTAAATGTATGTTAGTAAGTGTTCCAAAATTGTATGAAATTTCAAAAAAAATCTGATATGTCTTAGTATATTTTGTCAGTCATAATTCTGAATATTATGTTAAATTGTTGTATGCCACAGAAATAACCAAATTTCTTACCAATTTAGACTTTAACTGTGGCAACTTTCAGTCTTGTCCTTCACAGGCAGTTATTGGTTTACTTTGATTCTTCTCAAAAGCATTTTACAATCAACAACAAATTTGCTTCTTCTTTAAAGAAATTAATGGATAGGACCATGACAAGTACTCTTAAATACAGGTTTCTGATAATTTTGAAATCATACCATTGGACTAAGTAAAAACTTCCAGAACTCTAACATAACACTAACAAATTCATGAAGATTGCTAACCCAACATTAAGCAGAACAAGACTTAATTTCATGGGACTGAATTGATGGAGTAGTGAAATAATTTTTGTCTTTTTGTTTAAAACACTGGACGTGATGGCTCACGGCTGTAATCCCAGCACTTTGGAAGGCCAAGTTGGGTGGATCACTTGAGGTCAGGAGTTTGAGACCAGCCTGACCAACACAGTGAAACCCCATCTCTACTAAAAATACAAAAATTAGCTGGGCATGGTGGCGGGCACCTGTAATCCCAGCTACTCAGGAGGCTGAGGCAGGAGAATTGTTTGGAC
>NW_016107338.1:9468265-9505096 GCF_001604975.1 Cebus imitator | reverse complement strand
GTGAGCCGAGATCGCGCCATTGCACTCCAGCCTGGGTAACAAGAGCGAAACTATTTTAATATTTTGTTTTTCAGAATTAAGATATAGTCAAAATGTAATGGCTTTATAGCTATTTACAGCTAACAGCAATTGGGTATAGTTTTTTCTTTTTGAGACAGAGTCCCTCTCTGTCACCCAGGCTGGAGTGCAGTGGGGTCATCTCAGCTCACTGAAACTTCTGCCTTGCAGATTCAAGCGATCCTCCTGCCTCAGCCTCCTGAGTAGCTGGGATTAGCCTGCCACAATGATTGGCTAATTTTTGTATTTTTAGTAGAGATGGGGTTTCATCACATTGGCCAGGCTGGTCTCAAACTCCTGACCTCAGGTGATCTTCCTGCTTCGGCCTCCTAAAGTGCTGGGATTACAGGCATGAGCCACTGTGCCTGGCTGACACTGGTAATGTTACGAAGGCATTGACTGGAATGATATATTTTTGATATTACCAGTCTTTGAGGGATTAAAATTGACTTTAGAAAGCCAATAGACTTAGAAAAAGACTGACCTGGTACCTTGTCTACATAATTTTCTTACAAGGTTTCTGACTGTGTGGTAAGTAAAGAATTTCACCTTCTGACAGGCCCAGGAACTTCAAGATATTTTGAGACCTTGAGAAGAGAGGAACTCACCTAATTTGTACAGGTATTACAGGCATAGTCTGATGTTGAATTCTTGGCTTGGCTTCATAGCCTCAAGAGGCTTTTAAAAGTCTAATCTGAAATTCTTTATGAAAATGTTTCAGCAAAGCCAATTTAAAAGGAGACTATATGGCCAATCAGTATTTTTGCTGCATTTTATGTAAATAATCAAGCAAAGTATAGTAAGACTAAAACTTATTTTACAAGTACATTGGTCCTACTATGATTTATCTTTGATAAAATGGGGGAACTGGAGAGAGAAAACTTGTATTTTAACAGTATGCCTACTGTTAAGAGTTCAGCCCTGCCCATTGTTTTTGACTTTTTATTGTTTGCCTGAAATTTGGATTGAATTTGGAATTGTTTTCTGGCTAGAGCAAGACTCTAAAAACAAACTCCTGGATTTAATATTCTTCTTGATGTTTTTAGTTGGCTCCCTAATAGAACAGGTTCTTTTTGTTGTTGTTCTGGCATACAAATTCTCGTTTTGATTATAGTTCTTCTGTGCATATTGGTAGTATTCAAATTATTAATGCTATATATCTCTCATTGTTTTACTTGTGAGAAAATTAAAATCATGGTATTCCAAAGACTAAAGCTGATTCAACAAGTGATAATAGCTATATAAATCAATGATTCGACTGCGGTCTCTTGCCACTCTGTGATCCTGTTCCAGTTCAGCTCTTTGGTGCTCTAGATTTCTTCCCTAAAGTGTGTCCTCCTTACCTCTGATGTAAGACAGGGCTATATGGGAATGAGTCTTCCCAGTAATGAGGAACACTTTGACACTCAGACTTTGATCATCAGTGCTTTCAGGAAGAAAGATTTTTGATCAAAAGGGGAAAATGAGAAGGAAAATAAACTTAATCTGAGGAATGCAAGCCTCCTTTAAATGAGCAGGACCAGAGAGGCATTGAAATATAATGACAGTCACATCCCATCTTCCCCTTCCACTGTGCCCTTGAGCTTAGTAAACATTTTGTAGTTGCCTGCTGTAAGGACTCTAAATGGAATGTTTCCAGCAATAGCTATAAATTAATCTAGTAATGCCGTATGCTGGACACCATAACTCATACCCTGTTGTACAACAATGTCTAGCCAATCATATATCAATGTTATTTCTGTAAACCAATGAGAATTCCTGACCAAAAACTTCTGTAACTTCCCTTCTCTCAGGAGCTCTCCCTCCTCAGGAGAGGGAGCAGTTACAAAAGTTTTTGGTCAGGAATTCTCATTGGTTTACAGAAATAAATTCATTTAATTCATTCTTTTTTCTTTAATACCTTGAGCCTCTCCATTTTCTCTGGAGTACTTCCTAGTGTTTCCCAGGCTGCAGTCCTCAACCTTGGGCCAAACAAACTCTCAGCCTATATTAATTTTGCCTCAGTTTCTTTCTTTAGGTTGACAGATTCTTAGTATTGTTAAATGCACACTCCAAATGAAGAGACTCTCTAAACAGGCTTTGTGTGAGCAACATGGCTGTTTATTCACCTGAGTTTGAGTGGGCTGAGTTCAAAAAGAGAGTCGGGAGGGCAGTAGGATAGGAGTTGGTTTTATACGTTTGGGGTAGGCAGTGGAAAGTTACAGAAGTTATAGTTCAGGGCAGTTTTTGCAAGCTGGTGGGGGCGGTCATAGGGTCGGGTCATGAGGTTGGCCAAGGTGGTTACACTGCATCCACACCCATTTATTTCCTTTCCTCCAGTTCCTTGCCTTATCAGTTGAGGTGGGAATAAGGAACAATAAAAGAATGTCTCAAGTTAATCAACCCCTCAAGTGCCACAGGGGTTGATCATTCTTCCCTTTTTGTGGTTTTCCAGTTACTTCAGACTTTCTGGGTCCAGGAATTCATCTAGAGTATATATGCAGGTCACAGAGGTTACCATGGCGTAGTCTGTGGTACAGTCAGCCTAAAAAGCCTTACACAGGTGATCTGCCTGCCTCAGCCTCCCAAAGTGCTGGGATTACAGGCATGAGCCACTGTGCCTGGCCAGACTCTTATTATCTCCCAGGGGCTCCCCTTCTCTTGCCCTTGAAAATTTTTGAGGTCCTATTTTAACTGGGCACATGGTCATCCATGATAAAGACTATATTTATCAGCTTCCCTTGTGGCTACATGAGCCATGGGACTAAGCTATGGTCAGTGGATTTAAGTAGAAGCGGCAATATGTAACTACCTCATGGGTTCTTCTTGCTCACTGCCCAGATAGAGCCAATTATAAAAGAGGGGAATTGCAATAGAGAAAGAGTTTAATTTACACAGAGCTGGCTGAACAGGAGACCAGAGTTATATTATTACTCAAATCAGCCTCCCTGAAAATTCCAAGGCTAGGGTTTTTCAAGGACACTTCAGAGGGCCGGGGAATGGGTGCTGCTGATTAGTTGGGGGTGCAATCATAGGAATGTGGAAAATAGTTCGCTTTTGGGTGAGGCCACAAAGCTGCTTGATGGGTCTGAGTGGAGCCACTGTGGTCAGAAATACATACCTGAAAAGACATCTCAAAAGACCAATCTTAGGTTCTACAATAGTGATGTTATCTGCAGGAGTAATTGAGGAAGTTGCAAATCTTGTGACCTCCAGAATGATGGCTGGTAATTGTTTACATAGACACCTTAGCAGAATTCTTGCTCCTCTTATCCTCCTAACCTGGTGGTCTTTTATTAGTTATACAAAGACAGTTTAGATTTGGGGAGGGGCTATTATCATTTAAACTATAAACTAAATGTCTTCCAAAGTTAGGTTGGCTCAAGCACAGGTATGATTAAGGACAGTTTGGAGATTAAAGGAAAGATGGGGATTGGTTAGATCAGATCTCTTTTTCTGTCATAATTTTCTCACTGTTACAATTTTCGCAAAGGTGGTTTCATTATCATCTTTATTTCAAAGTTAAACTATAACTAACCAAAGTTAGTTTGGTCCATGCCAAGGAATGAACAAGGGCAAGATGGAGTTGGGTTAGGTCAAATCTCTTTCACTGTCATAATTTTCTTGCTGTTGTAATTTTTGCAAAGGCAGTTTCATATATGCCCCTCTTCTGATACTTCCTCCTGCTAGCTGACTGTAAACAAAATGAATGGAGCTAGAGAATTGTATTGAACCATGACATGGAAGCCAAATGCCAAGGATGCCAAAGCAAAGAGCTAGAAAGAATCTGGATCCCTGACATCATAGACCTCCATTCTAGCCTTACGCATCTACTTTTTACGTAAGAGAGCAATTAACCTCTTTCCTGTTTAAGCAACTCTTACTTGGGCTTTTCTGTCATTTGTAGCCAAACACAACTAATATGATAATATTGGGCATATCTAACTGTCTCACACCCCAATATGGGGGTTCTAAATGCTGATGGTCAAATCACATGACTAAGTAGATCAGTTCCAATATCAGGTGTGTTCACCAACCTCAACCAGGCCCTCAGTGCTGCCCAGCAGTCTCTCCAATTCTCTCTGGTAGCCACTTCAAGTGTCCTTCATGCTCCTCAAACTTTTCACTTCTTCTTGTCCCACTTCTCAGCAGTTGACCTCTGCTTATTTCAGAGGGAACATATAAGAAACCATTAGATAAAAACTTCCCCCTTCAACTGCTCACGTCCAAGATCACTGCATCCACACCCATTTATTTCCTTTCCTCCAGTTACAATGAAATTAGCCTAAGGCTAATTCCTCCCCTGTGCAATGGATCCTATCTCTTCCACCCTACTCAGGGACTACCCTGTATCCATTATCTTCCTTACTTACTCCACTGGCTCCTCCTTTTGAGCTTTCAAACAACCTCAAGTAGCTCTCATCTGCAAAACAAAGAAAAACATCCCTCTCCTTCAACCTCACCTCCTGCTCCACTTTCTCTCTGCTCTTCTTCTACGCCTATTTCTTTTTTTCCCTTTCTCTCTTTCTTTTCACCCTCTCCCTCACCTTTTCCTCATGACCATAGTCAAATTACTCAATTTTTCTGGGTCCACTTCTTCATCCTTAAGCATCTTCTCAAAACCTCTGAAGTATGGCTTCAGCTTCCACCACGCCATGAAAATGTTGTCAAGGTCGCCAACTTTCCTTGTAGCTAAATCTATTGGGCATTTCTCAGTCCTCAACTTACTTTGCTCCTCAGTAATGTGACATCACAAACCATCTCTCCTTAAATAATTATTGTCTCTTGGCTTCTGTGCCATTGTTCTCTTCTGGGTTTCTATCTCTTTTTCTTTCTGACAATTCTCACCCTTGGTCTTTGTTATGGGTTTCTTTTCTTCCATGCTACCCCTTAAATGTTAATCTCAGTCTGTCTAAGTCATGGCTCCCTAGGAGATCTCACTTGTAGGAGCTCAGGGTGATGATCCCTAAATCCGTATCTGCTAAACTGATTGTCCTTTTTTGTTTGTTCCAAACTAATTGATTGGAAGTCAACTGTACTGTAAGGCAAAATTGTTAAACATGCACTCTGAATGAAGAGACCCCCTAAACAGGCTTTGTGTGAGCAACAAGGCTGTTTATTCACCCAGATGCGAGTGGGCTGAGTCTGAAAAGAGTCAGCAGAGGGCAGTGGGATAGGAGTTGGTTTTATAGGTTTGGGGTAGGCAGTGGAAAGTTACAGAAGTTACAGTTTAGAGGGGTTTTTGCAAGCTGGGAGGTGGTCTTAGGGTCTGGAGTCATGAGGTTGACTAAGGTCGGTTACAACGTCCAATTGCCTTATCAGTTGAGGTGGGAAAAAGGAACAATAGAAGAATGTATCAATTTAATTAGGTGCCACAGGGGTTGATCATTCTTCCCCTTTTCGTGGTCTTCCAGTTACTTGAGACTTTCTAGTTCCAGGAACTCATCTGGAGTGTCTGTACAGGTCACAGAGGTTACCATGGTGTCCATGGCACCATCAGTTAGCCTAAAAGACCTTACAGAAATCACTGTTGAGGGCTTCAGATTCATACATCCAACTGTCAACAGAAAAGCATCATGGATATCTCATAGTGATCTCAAACTGCATTCATCCTTCTCTCCTTCCTTATATGCCTGCTCTTCAGTTATTATAATACAGTGAATAAACTGAAACATCGTCCTTGGTCTGGTGTAAATACCTGACGTTCCTCGTTTCGCACCAAGGAAGTGAAGTACATGGACACACAAGAAGTGGGTTTAGGAGTAGAGGTTTAAGCAGCAAAAGAAAGAAAGGAGAATAGCTCTGTGAGAGAGAGGAGCATTCGAGCGGGTCTTCCAGCACACAGTGGAGTGCACAGGTTTTTATAGACAGGCTTAAGGAGGCTGTGTCTGATTTACAAGGCCCAAAGATTGGTTGGGCCAGGTGTGATGTCTATATGGCACTTGAGGAAGCTTACCACCCCACCCTAATCCTCTTATTAAACAAATGAGGTTTCTACTCAGCTGGTGCCATGTTGCTGTCATCTGCTCCTTACTGTAAATGTGAACAGCAAGAAAAAGGGAAGATGGAGCTGCCATGTTGAACATGCCAACCCACAGGTAGACTTTTCCTATTGGCACAGCTATTGGCACCTGTGCAAATTTCTAGCTTGCTTTTGTATGTCAGCAGCTTGATTTTACAGGCTGCTTTCTGTTCAAAGAAAATGATTTGGGGGCTGCTTTTCATTAAAAGGAAAACCTTATTGAGGATTTTCTTACCCTCACTATCTGCCTAAATAATTTCTTTTTAACTTCTATATCAAAACTACCATCCATCTAATTGCCCAAGCCAATCATGGCTCCGCTTTCTTCTAATCAGTCATAAAGCCCTGCCAAGTTTACCTTTATTTATGTTCTATATGTTTCAGATCCATTTATCTCTCTCTCTTCCTACTGCTACTTCCTTTATTGCAGTTCCCTATCATCTCTCACTTGGGCTATTCTACAACTTTCTGTTTCTCTGCCTCCAGTCTTCCACACCCATTCTCCACAGTACAGCCACAGTAATCTTTCAAACGTGGAAATTTATTTATTCATTTATTCATTTGAGACAGAGTTTCGGTCTTGTCACCCAGGCTGGAGTGCAGTGGCGTGATCCTGGCTCACTGCAACCTCTGCCTCCCAGGTTCAAGCGATTCTCCTGCCTCAGACTCCTGAGTAGCTGGGATTACAGGTGCTTACCACCATGCACAGATAATGTTTATATTTTTAATAGAGACAAGGTTTCATCATGTTGGCCAGGCTGATCTTGAACTCCTGATCTCAGGTGATCCACCCACCTTGGCTTCCCAAAGTGCTGCGATTACAGGCGTGAGCCACCGTGCCTGCCCTGAAACATGGAGATTTAATCACACCATTATCTAATTCCTTACGGCTCTGGGATAAAGCTCAACATCTTGACTTGGCTTACAAAAGCATTGTTGTTGTGGCTCCTGCCTGTGTCTTCCGCCTCTTTTTTTGCCAGTCCCCTCCTTTTACTCTCCATTTAGCCACATTCAATTCCACGCTCTCAAGTATGCGCTACCTGCAATTGGTGCCGAGTCACTGCACAAACCAAGCCCTTCCTTCTGCTGGGAATCCTCTTCCCACTGTCCCCACCTGCCGCCCTGCCCCCGTCTTTAGCTATCTCCCTTTTCCTTCACATCCCTGCTTCCTATCATTTCCTTCTACAGCATCTTCTCTGATTTCCAGAATCTGGTTCAGCACCCCTTCTATGTGCTCCCAAAGGTCTTCCTCTTTAGTTGAGAGGGGGTTTTACCATGTTGGCCAGGCTGGTCTTGAACTCCTGACCTCAGCTGATCTACCCGTCTTGGCCTCCCAAAGTGCTGGGATTATAGGCATGAGCCACCATGCCCAGCCAGCTGTTTTGATTCTTAGCTCCCACAAATAAGTGAGAACATGCAAAGTTTGTCTTTCTGTGCCTGGCTTATTTCATTTAACATAATGACCTCCAGTTCCATCCATGTTGTTGCACATGAAGGGAGCTCATTCTTTTTTTATGGTAGGTTAGTACTCCGTTGTGTATGGGTACCACATTTTCTTTATCCATTAATCTGTTGGTGGACACTTAGGTTGTTTCCAAATCTTGGATATTGTGAACAGTGCTGCAGTAAACATGGGAGTGCAGATACCCCTTCAATATACTCATTTCCTTTCTTTTGGGTACTCAGCGGTAGGATTACTGACTGGATAGTCTGGTTGTTCTATTTTTAGTTTTTTGAGGAACTTCCAAATTGTTCTCCAAAGAGCTTTCCTTCTGTTACAGCACTTCCACCATATTGTAATTGTTTATTTACCTTCTGTAAGACTTGCAGCATTGGAAGAGTAGGGACCATGTCTATTTTATTCATCTTTGTATTTCCAGAGCCTCTCAGCTCAACATATTTTTATTCAATAAATGAACCCAAAGTAGGTAGTTTTTAATATGTGCTTCACTTTCCTGGTGGATAAACATGTCTGCCTAGTCAGGCAATTAAGAGATATTCAGTGTAACAATCACTCTCATGGTGAGTGAAAAGAAAGAATTCCCCTTTAGACATCTTTAATGTTTTTTAAAAAATCACTAATTTTAACAGAGCACTTAAAATTGTGATGCTCAAGCAGAGAAAATAGATCAAATTAAAATCAGCTCTTGCTTTCCAATTTAAGGTGAGGTTTCCCCAGGTGTCCCACAGGACAAGGAGAGAGAAAAAGGCTTATCACAACTGTTAGTCCAGACACTTCCCACTCTCCTTCTCCACTCAAGAGTGAAGTTCCTCTTTTATCCAGTGATCTCAAGGTTGCTAGAAATAGTTCTTCATCACATGAAGGATGAAGGCTCCAGTTTTAATCTGCTCAAGTATTCAATAAATATTTAACTGCAGGCTGACTATACGCAAGACATCTTATTTTTCATAATCTCCTCAGGTTTTATGAAGGGCCAAACTTTTGTTTCCTGTAAGTATTTTATTCTCTGGGAGAGACCTCCCTTTAAGAGAGGGAGACCCTTACTCTATTGCCAAAGCTGCCCTGTCCTTTAAGAAGCAAAATAACATCTGATACTTTTGCTTCCAATCATCCAATCATCCAGGTACAAATCATACCAGTAAGATACCAAAAAAGGATTTTGGTAATGGCTAATGGAAAGGTGTCATAAGTCAGCATATAAATTCCAATACAAATACCAAGGGAAAAAAAAAAAAGAATTTTGGTATCTTAAATTATTAATTTTGCTCTGAGCTGTTTTTCTAGTCATATTGATTATAATGTATTACATTATTCACACTTTTATCCATTCATTCCGTAAATATTAGCCCCAATATATGTTTGCAAGATTGCTGGTCATAGGATAGTTTTTCTTCAGGAGAAAATAATTGGTCTACAAAGGAGATAAAATTTTAGCAATTTATTCACAAAACAACTGCCTCAAACTCCACTTCAAAAAGAACTGATGATCTGGCATTCCATTAAAAACACAGCCTTATCTACTTGGCACACATATTAGTTTGCTTAGACACAACACCAGAAAACAAAAAGCAAATGCTGGCATTTCAGAAATGCTGTGTTAGCTGGAAATAACCAGGCAAACAGAAGCACATAAAGAAGAACCTTAAGAGTCAATGTGTCTTTTCCAGTTAGGAAAATGGTGTCACTATACAAGATTCCCTTTTGTTTAATGATACCTAGTTATTGAAATAAAGCTTTTTATTACTTTTCCATATAAAGAAAAACTTTAAAGAAACAAAGCAATAAAATAGATTTTTTTGGAAATATTTTCACTCGATGAGGTTTGAGCTTCTTGTATACAAACCCCCTGTAGTGGATGCTGGGTCCTGTGGTTACCCTAGCTAACCATGGAAGCTAGGGATGATTCTGGGAACCTCCTGACACTGATATCAACACCTTGATATTAGTGCTATGTCCTGACCTACAAATCAGTCCAAGGATATCTGGAAATCCAGGTTAATTAGTAGTCCAAAATATCAGTCATAATAAACAACAATGACAAAGGTCAAATTGATGTAATATTCTCAGAATAAAAATGTGTTATTTCTCCTTGTTATGTCAATTATTTTACTCATGTTCTTCCCATTTTGTGGGAAGTTTCATTGATAAGCAGGCTTAACCCATCATAATGAAGGAATGAATGAAAAGGTGAAGATCAACTTTCTATTTTAATTCCCATTATGATAAAATATTTTTGGAGATCAAAAAGATGTTTGAACTAGTGTCACAGATCAGCATAGAATTACATTCCAATACAAGCTAATGGGAACAAATTCCTTGGAATTTGTTGTTAGAGAATTTGATAGGTTGGGTCATTGCTCTGTACTCTGCTCTCCAAACTATAACCCTTTCAAAAGTGTTTCAGCTACAGATAATTTGGATTATCCTTTCCATTAGCCATTGAATGACTAAAATGTTCCCTTGACTGAAGGTAACTTTAGAATTTATTTGAGATGCTCCAGCCGGGTGCAGTGGTTCACACCTGTAATCCTAGCACTATTGGAGGCCAAGGCGGGTGGATTACCTGAGGTCAGGAGTTCGAGATCAGCCTGACCAACATGGAGAAACTCCATCTCTACTAAAAATACAAAAATAGCCGGGTGTTGTGACACATGCCTATAATCCCAGCAACTTTGGAGGCTGAGGCAGGAGAATCACTTGAACCTGGGAGGTGGAGGTTGGTGAGCCGAGATCACACCATTGCACTCTAGCCTGTGCAACGAGAGCAAAACTCCATCTCAAAAAATAAAAATAAAAATAAATCCTGGAATTGCCAGGAATCCAGAATAGCCAAATCTTGAAAAAAAAAAAAAAAAAAAAGGAAGATGAGAAGATGCTCTAATTTTGTTTTATTTCAAAGAGCTTACTGAACTCCTTAAATAAAGAGACTGTAAATTTGTTAGTCTGAAACCATCTGCCGTTACAAGTCTAATTCCATACATAGGGCCAGCACTAAAGACCCAAGGAACTAAAATAGGGTAGAAGGAGTATTAATTCATTGATGCCAAAGGGTTGAATTACTTTGTTCCCATAGAATAGTGGGTAATGAGATTCATGACCACAGAGCCAAGGAGTTAAAAGTATGTTACAAAATAATAGGAAGTGCTGGCTTCAGTACAACTGAATCCTCTCTGAATGGCAAACTGCTTATCTTGATATTTTCTAACTCCCCTCACTCAGTCTCTCATTTATTTACAAGGAATAACTGCCCATTGTTACCTACTTTGATAAAGAAACATTTAAGGACTGGTATCTGAGGCCAGACTGGATTAAGGCTTGGACTCATGCCTTGTCTGAAGAATTCCTTTTATTTGTGAAATTCCACCCAGACAACACTTTCAATGGTCCTTTTGTATTTAAAGAGGAATTAAAACACTTTGGTAAATAAATATGGCTCTATTTGAAGTCAGTAGCAATAATGAAACCATAAAAGCAGCTGCAAACAAACTCTTGTTAACTCTCAAACTTTAAAAATTCTATAGCATATACCAAAGCAGAAAAATGTTCTTATAATGCTTCTCTGCAAAAGGTTACATCCCAAGAGTCATATCTTTGACTTTCATTTCATCCTGACAAGTATCACTTCATAGTTATATTAGCTCTGCAACAAGATACCAACTTTGCATAGCATACTTGATTCAGGGATTCCTGCCACAGTTGAGTTCTTAAATAAAATCAATGAAAAATAGAATCAACATTTGCATTCACACAATACGACTAATACAGAAATGACACTAAGAAACACGTTAGAATTCACACACTCAAGTGAACACTTTCTTTCAATCTAGTTACCTTGAGAAGCTATACTTATTCCAAAATTTGGAGTGTTCCTTTGGTGGGTGTGTTTATGAGAGAGAAAAAGAGAGAAAGAGATGGGGGTGGGGTGAGAGAGAGCAATCTCCAAAAACTGCTTGTTCTTTCTTCCCCACCCCCTATGCAAAACACTTTATGGGAGACCCACAGTGGGGGATCTCTCCCACTACTGCTCTGCAGCTGCCACCTGAGCTCATCCTACTTTGGGAGTTCCCAGCTGTAGATACCATACAGCCTATGTGAACCTTTCATTCTTTTGTCCCTGTACACCTAGTCCAATTCAACTCCTGCCCATTGTGATTCCAGATTTAGACAACTTTTTTTTTGTTTGTTTTCACACGGAGTTGTGCTGTCATCAAGGCTGAAGTGCAGTGATGTGATCTCGGCTCACTGCAACCTCCACCTTCCTGGTTCAAGTGATTCTTCTGCCTCAGCCTCCCAAGTAGCTGGGATTACAGGTGCCTGACACTTGTAATCACCCAGCTAATTTTTCTATTTTTTTAAGTAGAGTCGGGGTTTTGCCATGTTGGCCAGGCTCGTCTCGAACTCCTGACCTCAGGTGATCCACCAGTCTCGGCCTCCCAAAGCGCTGAGATAGCAGGCGTGAACCACGGCACCTGGCCCCAGATTTAGACAACGTTATGGTCACTTATGGTTCAGGTTACTATTGTTCAACTATATTGTGAATTGAGAAAGATTTTATGAATTGCTTGATAGCACAGTGATTTTAACATTTTAATGACACATTACCATCTCCATTTCAAATTCACTAATTTCCCAAAGGTCATTTTACAAAGAAGCCAATTGAAAGTGAACAGTATCCAAATGCACTGCATTCCTGCAGAGGTACGGTATGCAAAATAACTGTCCTAACTCCATAACAAATAGAAGAGTAAAATAAGAGCCTGTCATCGAATGAGCACTCATATATTAGCTGAATGACTTATAATGATTTACACAGAATACCAAAGGACTACTGGACAACTCTTGATTCTTTTTCCCTGTTTTTATCTTTCATTTCCAAACTAGGCAGCCTTTTAATGAAATGACATCTGAAGCAGATTATTCCTTATATTTGGGAATCATTGTTTACATGACAAGAGTTGACAGTTTTACTCTGCAGACACTTACAATTTAAAAACAAAAACTTAAAATGCAATGTTCTTACCTCTGCTTCAACAGACAAAACATGGAAATATAACTGAGTCTTGGTGACTCAAGTTTATGCTAATCAAAAGTATGAGGATAGACACGGGGGAATGAAGTTCTTATACCAGATCTGCCAATCAGTAATCAGTTCATCTAGGCCTTCATTTACTCAACTGTAACTTGATGTCCAAGATCCTCTCTAGTTTATATTATTAATAGTTACACAGTAATATGACAGAATACAACTTCAGGAAATCTTAATTTTTCCTTTCAATATTGGCTGCCTATTGTGCCCTTCCTCATCAAAATAGGTTCTTAAATATTTCAATGTCTGGACAATGATATTTCTTCTCCTTTTTCTAGGGTAATCCTTTTGTTCTTTTCTGGCACCATCAATTTTCTTCTTGTTGCCTTCTCAACTTTCGAATTAGTGTCACTTTTTGTAGTATCTTTGCCTTTTCCTTTCCTATTTTTCAGCCAAGGAAAGCATATTTTCTGATCAAATAAATAGCTTGTATGTAACCTTTATTCTTCTATTTTTGTTAATGCTTCTACTCAGTATTAAGTAGCTTAAAGATCCAGAGTTCTATTTTTTCCAATCATCCAAGAAATAGTTTTTGAGCATCTATCATGTGCCAGAAATCATACTTCTTTACCAACACCCAAAAGAATTCCTTCAATGTGTTCCATCATTAAAATGGGGAAGCAGCAAAATGTGGCGATTATGTACACACAAATTGGGTGAGACTTCCAAAGCTCAAATTCTGAGTCCCCGTTACAAGCCACGTGAATCTTGGGCAAGTTACATTGCTATGTGGGTGGTTCGGGTGGCTTCCATTGTAAAATGGATATAACAGTTCTTTCCTCACAGGGATGTTTTGATTTTTAAAATATCAGTAATCTTCCTAGTAGGGTGCATTTAGAATAGTGCTTTACACATAGCAAAAATGCACGTTAGCTATGAGGAAGACTTGTATGCTGTGGCTTAATATTCACACGCATAGCTTAGTTGACAATTTAATGTCAACCTAAAGAACCCAGCGTTACTGTTGCATCATCTAACACAATGCATGGACATGATATTTTATGGTGATTAATAGGCCTGTATTTGATAATTATCAATCAAAAACAATAATTTGATCTTATTACTGTTTTTTGGTTGATAATTATCAAATACAGGCCTATTTCCTTCAGGGAAACTGGACATTAAAATCTGGACTTACAGATTTAAGAATTCTGTTTTCCATAAGCACTCAAGTATTTTTTCAACAACTTTAAAAACAAAGCACAACTTGTGCTCTGCCACTGCCAACAAGGATTTGAAGCGGCAAAATATTTAGAAAACTGAAGACTTTTTTTTTTTTTTTAAAGGCAAGAGCCAAGGAAAAAGGTGTATATGGCAAGGAGGAAGAAACTTTATTAGAATGCTTTGGCTAAGTGAGCAATTTCAGTTGAAAACAAAACTTCATTTCCTCAGAGGGAAGCCAAAGCAAAGAGAAACAGGAGAGGTGTCCCAACTCTCTATTTCAATGAAAGGAAATTCACCATTAATCAGGAGGGATATTTTTTTGTTTGTTTCTAAGCTAGCATGGGGTATACAGAGAAATCATAAGGGTTGAGGACTTCGATAGTTAAAAGTGGAGACATGTGTCCTTTGGCAAATGTCTTGTGTAACAGGTGCCTCAGTCTAATATTCAGGACTGAGTTCCTGATTTCTCCACCAGGGCACCTCATCCCCTAAACAGTTCTTCCTACAATCTCTACTTCAACAAATGGCAATTCCATCCTTCTAGTTGCTGAGGCTGATTGAGTGGAGTTATCCTTGATCCCTTTTCTGTCTTTCAAACCCTGTAGCTGATCTGCTAGCAAATGCTGTCAGGTCTGTCTTTAAAACACATTCAGAATCTGATCACTTTTCAAAACACCTCCACTGCCACCACCTAATCCAAACCACCATTTGTCTTCAGGATTACTGCAATGTTCTCCCTGATCCCACCTTGAGTGTATTCAGATCTTATTAAAATATGCCACATCAAGTCACTCACCTGCTCAAAACCCTCCAATGTTCCAATCTCATTCAGAATAAAAGCCATAAATCCCAGGGGGCCCTCCATAATCTATTTTCATCCCTATCTCCCACTTAAATTCTGTCATTTTACTTCTTTGGCCTTACCTGCTACTCTTCCTTGATTCACACCACTTGGCATCAAATGCCTCTTTTCTATTATAGAAATATCCCAGACATGCTTCTATTTCAGGGCGCTTGCAATGGCCTTGTAGCGCTCTCTGCCTAAATGCCCCTGCAATTGGCCACTCCCTTCTTTCAGCTCTTTTAGAACTCCATTCAAATGCACCCTTTCCAGTGGGGCTTTCCCTGGCCTTCCTGTTCGATACTGTAAACACTACCCATCCTGCCCCAGCACATGATTTTGCAACTCTTCTTTCAACTTTATTTGCCCCCTCAGCACAGTTTACTATCTATCATATTGTACATATATATTATTACTTTTTCTTGCCCATTTCTATTGTATTCACTAGATTACAAGCACCATGAAGGCAGGAATCTTTTTTTTTTTTTTTTTTCCTGCTAAATCACCCAGTTTAGGACAGGGCTTGGTGCACACTGGGTTTACAAAAATCTGTTTTAAGAATGAATAGAGGCCAAGCACAGTGACTCACGCTTGTAAGTCCAGCACTTTAGGAGGCCAAGGTGGGTGGATCACTTGAGTCCAGGATTCTGAGACCAGCCTGGCCAACATGGCAAAACCTTGTCTCTACTAAAAATATAAAAATTAGCCAGGTGGGGCGAAAGGCACCTGTTACTTGGGTGCTCCCAGCTACTTGGGAGGCTGAGGCAGGAAGAATTTCTTGAAGCCAGGAGGCAAAGGTTGCACTGAGCCAGATCACACCACTGCATTCCAGCCTGGGTGACAGAGCAAGACTCTGTCTAAAAGATAAAATTTGAGGACAAAACATTAAAGAATACTTATGTAAGAGTAATTCTGAAAGTAGGGGTGACAGAGATAGAATAATACAATTCAGTAATGTAGAGTTTTGCTGTTCTGATTTGCTACAGGATCAATGCTCAGAGAATAAAGAGAATGGAACATAGGTTTCACTGTAAAGTGGAGTAGCACAGCAGGATGTGGTGGCTCACACTTGTAATCCCAGCACTTTGGGAGGCTAATGCGAGATGATTGCTTTAAGTGCAGTAGAGTTTGAGACCAGCCTGGGAAACCTTGCGAGACATGTCTATTGAGAATGAAAAAAATTAGCTGGGAATAGTGGTATGTCTCTGTAGTCCCAGCTGCTCAGGACGTAGAGGTAGAAGAATTTCTTGAGCCTGGTAGGTTGAGGCTGTGGTGAACTGTATGCTACCACTGCACTCTAGCCTCGGCAACAGAGCAAGACCCTCTCTTTTTTTAAACAGAGGCTCGCTCTGTTGCCCAGGCTGGAGTGCAGTGATGCAATCTCTGATCACTGCAACCTCTGCCTCCTAGGTTCAAGACATTCTCCTGCCTCAGCCTCCTGAGTAGCTAGGATTACAGATGTATGCCACACACCCGGCTAATTTTTGTATTTTTTTTTTTTTTGAGACGGAGTTTCGCTCTTGTTACCCAGGCTGGAGTGCAATGGTGCGATCTCGGCTCACCGCAACCTCCACCTCCTGGGTTCAGGCAATTCTCCTGCCTCAGCCTCCTGAGTAGCTGGGATTACAGGCACGCGCCACCATGCCCNGGGTTTCACCATGTTGACCAGGATGGTCTCGATCTCTTGACCTCGTGATCCACCCACCTCGGCCTCCCAAAGTGCTGGGATTACAGGCGTAAGCCACCAATTTTTGTATTTTTAATGGAGATGGTGTTTTACCACATTGGTCAGGCTGGTCTTAAACTTCTGACCTCATGATCCACCCATCTTGGCCTCCCAAAGTGCTGGGATTACAGGTGTGAGCCACTGTGCCCACCCGACGCTGTCTTAAAAAAAAAAAAAGTGGGGGTAGCACAAGATGATCCATCGCAATGAAGGACCAAAGTGGTAAGAGTTATGTTCATCTTATAACATTATAATAAGTGGACTTTGACCAGTGCCCTCAGTCTGGGTCAGAAGGTTATACGTCACTCATGGTTCTTGAGGTATCCCGAGGGAAGAGTGAAGTGGGACATTCAAATGTTAGAATTACATACTTACATTATTATTTATTCCTACCCTGCTTTACACTTACTGGAAGACTTTTACATGAGGGAAGTAAGCAAGGAAGGCTGCAAGAAGATAACCTAGTAAAAGAACTCCCATGTCTCAATGGCCGCCTTTCATGTCTTGCTTCATGACCCTAACATTTTACATAAAAGGAAATGTAATTCCTTGAACAAATTAAGTAGCATTTAAATATAAAGATTTCTTTGATAAAAAGAGTTCAGCCATAAAGATTTTTTCTTGAGAGTGTATTTAGGAGACCTAAATACAACTTTTTCCCCTCCTTGGCCAGCATACTGCCAATCCCTTAATGCAAGTGAGTAAGTAAAAGTGTTCTATTAGGCATGGCAAAATAACAGATCTAATATTCAAAATGCTTCAACAGCAAACACCCAACTGATAATTTAAATTGCCTGAGTGTTCAAAACTTGAATTTGATAGAAAATGAGCCAGGTTTTTCTCACCTGTTAGAAGAAAACGCAGGCAACTTTGCGAAGGGAGTGAAATTTTTATGGTTACAAGGGGACTATTTAAATAGTCTAATATGTCGTTTATAGGTGCCAACTCCCTAGCAAGGCTTAACTTAGAAAAGGCCTCAATTATTCAACCACTAACAAAGTTCCTTTATTAATAAGAGATGCTTTACAAAGAAAACCGGAGACTGTAAAGTGTTACATTAAATGCAAATTCTTCATCTATTTCAAATGAGTATTTTTGGAAGTGTGGAATAGAGTTGTCCACAATTTTCATTTCTGAAAATTCATTTCATTTCTCATTCTCGATTATCAAAAATGAACTCACAGAGACAAATTCAAATACCTATTTTGAAAAGTATTTACTTAGTTTAAATAAATTAATTGCAAATAAAAATCAAGCTACAATATATAGCCTGAATAGAAATGACTAGAACAAATACAACACAGGACTTGATTTCCTTGCATTAGTCACAAAGCATGTGACAATCTAGAAAACTTTAAAATCAATTACATTTCTTTGAAAAAGGGGTAACAGCAGTTACTGATACATCACAACTAATAAACTTATAATACAAGTTTCCTGACATGCATTTCCTGAGTGAACCCAAATGATCATTTTTAAAAACAAGGAAATTTCAACAGCTGAAAATAAAATAGTTCATGGCTTCTAAGCGACAAGTTTTGTTTTTTTAAAAAACCAAAAGAAAATTCAGAACAGTGTTGTAATAGGATAAAGTAAAGTTATGCTACCATATATAAAACTTTGCTACAGTCAATTAAGTATTATACAACTTTTCAAACTAAAGGAAAACAAATCAAAATATTTAAAAAAGACTGTCTAATCTAAAAGTGTACTGGTTTCTACAAGTGTCAAAAAAAGATTTGATGTAGTGCAACTGTCTATACTTGTGGTGCCTTTGAAAAAAGGTTGGGAAGGAGGGGAGAGAGGAAACTTGTTTTTGCTTCCAGAAGCAAAGGGCATACTGGAATTAGAGAACAAACAGACCATGCAGTGGTCACTCCACACTGCAGACATTGGTGCTCAGCTGCATCTGCCAAGCAAGCATTTACTTGAGTCTCACTGTGGCAATCCCTTAGGATTCAAACCCAGAATTAAGGCTGGTCTGCTAAAAGGGGGTACTACTGTCATTCAACCCTTTAGATCTCTAGATTTCCTAATGCCTGAATAAAGCCAAATACAGAATAATTACTTAAGCATTTCTTTTTCTAAAAGTAAATCATGTCACTTTCCTTTCTTGCTAATTTATACTTTTTCTTATGGGAAGGACTTTTTTCTAGAAACAGTGAACAGATGAACCACAGTTTATATCCAAAAAATAAACTTGCCAAATGCTGCCGATACTACAAACAGATTAGTTATCATGGGAGAAAAATAGATAATCTAGATTAAATTGCATATTCAAAGGAGCATATAAAATGTTTCTTAGCATTAAGTTTTTGTTATAGTACTACGCTTGAGAGAAACATTAGGAAAAATTCTTTCCTGATTATCTTCAATGTGGTTAAAAACAAACACCTTTAATACAATGGTAATTAATATGAATTTGGTCTTACAAATTACAAATTATTCTAATTTACCAAATTACTTAGACTGGGGTGGGGAGAGAGGTTCTCTGGTCCTTCTTCCTAACTTTGCAAATCCTTAAGCTAGGTGCTCACTAAGCTACCATTCACACCAATGGTGTGCCACCATCATTACCATGCTACTCTATCAAGAACATTCTAAGGTATTTTCTATAATAAAGATAAATAGAAAAAAGTTAATATACATGTTGCTGTATTTTACAATGTTTGCAACAAACTGTAAACTAACATAGTTTGAACCAACAGTACCCTCAGTTATACAAAACAATTTCAGCACTGAGGATGGGTGATTCAAAAACACTAAAAGGAAGGCATCGAATTAGACTATGTCTTTTTCTCCTCAAAATATATTTTCAAAACTCAGAATTCAGAAGACTGGTGCTTTCAGAAATTCCTTTGCTTGAGTTTCCCAGATTTTTGCTCAGAAATTCCTACTATTTATTATAAATGTTTAAAAAAATTCTTCATCTTAATGCAAATGACCAGAGCAGAAAAACTGTGATGTGGGCAAGTTTGAAAACCCAACTCACTTAGCTTATAAATTTATAATGTAGTCTTGGAGGACAATGGTCTGTTAGTCTAGAGGTCCTTGAAAAATAAGTCTGATGTAGCCTTGTTCACCAGCCAACTGATGTGCACAAAAGGGACAGGCTGCATGAAAAGTATGAGTACCATGAGGAAGAGGGATCTGGGACCAATAGGCAGTTGTCTTTTCTGAACACACATGCCCACATGGGCTAAACGCATGGGTTGGAGGGCCGGCGTCCACATAAAATCCAGCTTCACATCCAAGCCACAGAGGAACATAGGGACCGACAGACCTACACATAGGACATTCACGATCTTTTCCGTCACGTTCTTCTTTGTTTCCCCAGTTATGATAGCCATGTACATGGCCGCAGTTTAGATACACCCATGGTTGTTTTTCGTCTACAACATCTTTCCTCTTCATACTAGGAAATGCTAGTGTGTTGAACCCTACAGGGCACTGAGGTCGTGCTGCATTGATTTCCTGTCTTAAAGCTTCTAAATGCTTCACTGTAGGAGTGTGGGAAAGGCCTTCTGCAGTACGCCATAGTAATGTTGCACCACAGAGGTCGATTAACGAGCCATCTTGTAACTGATTGGTTTCAATTTCCACCTAGAGAAGACAAGAGTTGAAAAACATATTCACCACTCTGTTTTGGATTTTTACGTAAGAGTTTTGGTTTTAAGTACTTCTTACTTAAGACATGAGATTTCCTAGGATTTTCACTATTCAAGAAACTGACAGTAGTTATGAAAAAGTTTGAAAATCAAGGATAAAATATCAAACATTGACATATTTCTTTTTAGCCTCATAAAGACAACCTATGATTAAAATATCTGGCTAATCAATAAGTCTAATATTTTAAATGAGGTAAATATGGTCAAATATATACAGCTGGCAACAGAAAAAAGATCAGAGAGTGCTGTTTAAAAAAGCTTAGGTTTTAAAATATATTAACATGATATGACAGAAGAATACACTTTTAGAGTTTACTAAATGAAATATTAAGATACTGTCCTCTAGTATAGAATTTGGTAGTCAGTGTTTGATGGACTTAATATTCTGTGTTGGCAATAGATTTAAGAGTTTTTTTTGAATGGATGTAATGCATTCAGTTCAACTCATCCTATGTGTTATTGTAGCTAATTAAGAATTCAGTATTTACCATTTTTCCTCTCTGCTGAGCTGATCTGGTTTCACGCAGGCTAAATACATTTCCACACACTGATATTTCTCTCCATATTCCAGGCTTGGAGTCTTCTGTGAACCCATTGCGTGGATGCATTACAAGAACGCCATTAGTGGTCAAGCCATCCATCTGCCCATCTGATGTTTTCCATTTGGCAGCCTTTTCCTAGTAGAAATGATAGTAGTAAGCTTCCAATTACTTGTAATTTGGAATGAAAGCTAGTATAAAAGAAAGCATCATTCAGAAAAAAAGCTTTTTACCCCAAGAAAGATGTTTTTTGATGAGTCAAATCCTGCAGCATAAATCCGTGCTGTAAAGGGAGGATTCCGTTCACATATTATTCTACAGGCAAATCTTGATATAGTGCTTTGTACTGACTGTGTATCAGAATTACTTTGACTTCCAGGAACTGTGTCAGTTACTACAAAATCAATGGGGCTTTCAGTTGACCGGCCAATCTGAGGGAAAAAGAAACATCTATAAACCCATTCAAAGAACACAGTGGAAAATCCATTCAAGAAGGCAGTATAAGAAGTAAACATTAAACCTCTGAAATTCCTAAAGTTGAAATTTACCATACTTAACGTTGGGGGCATCTACACTCTTGAAAACTAATCAGTCAGACTGTCTCTGATGAAGGTAATCACTTAGAGCACGGAATTAAAAAAGGGGAACTTACAACAATATATGAACCTCTCAGGGAATGAAGAATTTAGCAATGGCTGAGATTTCTAGATGGTTGCAGATTTTAATCTTAACCCTTTTTGATGGAAATGTGTGTACCATGTAGGTTTTTTCTCTTTAGAGATATTTAAAGAGGTATTCTTTATATATATATGTATTATTGCATTTTAGGTTCTGGGGTACATGTGCAGATCATGCAGGATTGTTGCATAGGTACATACATGGCAATGTGGTTTGCTGCTTCCATCCCCCCATCACCTATATCTGGCATTTCTTGCCATCTTATCCCTCCCCAAACTGCTTACCCCCCACTGTGTGATGCTCCCTTCCCTGTGTCCATGTGTTCTCATTGTTCAACACCTGCCTATGAGTGAGAACATGCAGTGTTTACTTTTCTGTTCTTGTGTCAGTTTGCTGAGAATGATGGTTTCCAGATTCATCCATGTCCCTACAAAGGACATTAACTCATCCTGTTTTATGGCTGCATAGTATTCCATGGTGTATATGTGCCACATTTTCCTAGTCCAGTCTATCACTGATGGGCATGTGAGTTGGTTCCAGGTCTTTGCTATTGTAAACAGTGCTGCAATGAACATATGTCTGCATGTGTCTTTATAATAGAACGATTTATAATCCTTTGGATATATACCCAGTAATGGGATTTCTGGGTCAAATAGAATTTCTATTTATTCCACCTTATTTAACAGAATATAGTGAACATATATAAGTAAATCTTTTAGGATGACTGCAGAACATTACACTATAAATACCATTTATATTAAGCTGATATGCAGCGATGTCTTCAGGTGCTATAAGAGGTGTACAAGACTGCTGATCCTTATGTCAAGGGCTAGCATAGCCTTGCTTTGAGGTCTTATGTATACTTCATAGATTTTCTTGTTTCTTTTCTGTCAGGTTGTCAGCTATCACTCTTTGTTTTTGGTCATGCTTGTTTCCATCAACAAGCTCCTCCTTTAACTGGCTACTCTTATTCTGCTATGGATTGAGAAATCAAATAACCAACTTCAGAGAAGACAATTTCAAAAGGTTCTAGTGAGAGCCTAAGGGATTCTCTAGGGAGCATGGGAAAGCAATTAACTGCATCAACTTTGTGGCATTTATTTTATATATATATATACTCTTCCTGGTTCTTGGGCATATTTCAGAGAGACAAGGCTCCCAGATAAGAGTTCTGGATGGGTGAGGTGTCACAGATTTCAAAACATCTTCAGAGGTACTAGCTAGTAAATACATTAATTACATTTTGAAAGTTGATAAAAGGAAGTCAGTGGGTAGATGACAAAAGTGACAAGTGTCACAGGGCTTTAAAGCAAACATATGGAAATTATCAGTTCGTGAATGTATTTGTTATAAAGTAGTATTGTAAAATTGAAGAATGTGGGTACTGAGAAAAAATATTGACCCTCTACAAAGATAAAGACTCTTAAAAGTCATTCTTTACATATTTTAGCCTCAAGTTCCTCATATCAGCACACTTCTAGATAAACTTCTTTAGTGTTTTTGTCCAATCATCAAGTATAAAGTTCTTATATTTCAATTGGATAGTTTTAGAGGGAAGCTATTTAACAAATGTAAGATTGGATATTGGCTGGGAACAGTGGCTCATGCCTGTAATCCCAGGACTTTGGGAGGCCAAGGTGGGTGGATCACCTGAGGTTAGGAGTTTGAGACCAGCCTGACCAACAAGGTAAAACCCCATCTCTACTGAAAATACAAAATTTAGTTGGGTGTGGTGGCAAGTGCCTGTAGTCCCAGCTACTTGGGAGGCTGAGACAGGAGAATTACTTGAACACAGGAGGTAGAGGTTGCAGTGAGCTGCGATCACACCACTGCACTCCAGCCTGGGTGATGGAGTAAGACTGTCTTAAAAAATAAAAAGTAGCCAGGTGTGGTGGCATGTGCCTGTAGTCCCAGCTACTGAGGAGACTGAGNTATTCTTAAAAATAAAAATATCGTAAATTTAAGATAATACCCAAATAAAATGGTCTCAGACCTTTCAAATTAAAAATATTTCCCAAAATAAAAAGGCTCTTTAAAAGCTAAAAGATGTAGGCCAAGGATTGAATTAATATTCAGAATCAACAGAAGTAGTACTTATTTGGAAAGAGACAGTTCAAGAGGGCTGACATTTCAACTGGGTCTTGGGAGAGAATATTTAAGACACGGAAGCAATATTTGTAATGACAATGAGAAGGAAAAAAGTATAAGGAAAAAAACCAATATGAATGTGATCAGATGCCAAAATATGATTAATGTTAATAATTAGCACCCCCAAAAGAAAACTCAATGGTTCCTTAAAGCTTATCCAAAATTTGTAGTTTATTATTTCTGATAATAGAAACTGACTCAAGATTTGCCTCCTATCTATCAATCCAGCTGAGTTTCCTGCTATTTGTGTCTACTAGGTACAGGTAGCTTGTCATCAATCTTTTACCACACTGTGTACTTCTTTGCCATTTCTTTTGCCAGAATGTTTTTCTACTGGTTGTTGGCAAAAATCCTACTTAACCTGATAAAAAGATCTATATAAAAAGGCACCAGTGTAAAGTCTTTTCTCCATCCTTCTTCAACCCAATCAATGTGCTTAAAATTTAGAGGGTCAGTATAGCACCTAGGCATGTAATCAGCTTATAATGTCTCCCTTATGTACTTTATAGTGCCAAATGATGCACAGAGTTGGAGTTGGAATATCTGATGACTTGAACAATAAATGTTCTTGTTCAGTTACAGGGCAGACAATCCTAGAATGTTTCTAATACAATTCCTCAAAGACTGGCTAGTTTATCAAGGTAGTTTCTGATACATCACAGTCTTTTTGATGCAGAAATGTTTGGATTTTCCAAAGCTATAATACCTGTAGAAAGGGCATAACAGTTTATGATACTGGGAAAAATTCTTAACTTTATGAAAAAGACAAAACTTGAAATGTTAAAACTTATTTAAGAGCTTTCATTAGACGTGAGGACATTGTTTCAGAATTCAGGATGCCTGGTTTAATTTCAGTTTTGCTCCCAAGTAACTCTGTTATCTTTAACTCATAAAATTTCAGTTAACTTAATCTATAAAAGGGGTAAACAAATAAATATAAGGTACTTTCTGAAGCTGAAATTCTAGCCTGTGACCAAGTATCTTGGGAACATCTATCTATGTATCAGTCAATTAATAAAGACACAAGGTCTCACTATGTTGCCCAGGCTGGGCTCAAGCTATCCCCCAACCTGAGCTCCCTGAGTAACTGAGACTACAGGGCTAGGAGCATTTTGATTTTAAAAAAAGCTAAGCTTATTCACTTTCACTGTTTGTCAGTGAAACAAAATGTGAAAACCATCCTAAAGCTTTGTGTTAGGTTTTTGTTGGATCTAAAAGTTAATCTTCATTAAAGATGTTATTTTTGGTAAAAGTGAGGAAAACAAAAGCCCACATTCTAATATTAACTAGAGAAAAGAAATTCAGTATCTCATCTCATTAAAAGGGTTGGGCAGAGGGAGTGACTTCAAAGAAATATTTCGCTATTGACTGAAATTAAATATATTTCCAGGCCTTTTCACTTTTATTTGCCTTGTAAAATAAAAAAAAGTCAAAGGGACAATAATTATAAGAGCAACATTATCAGGCAATTTTTGTTCTACTTAGGTTTGTTTTTAGAAAGCCCAAGGCTTCAGAGAGCTCAATATTAAGGAAGAAGATCAAGAATTCTATTTACATCTTTGGAATGGACTCTCCTAGAATCTATCAGCTTATAAAAATGTCAGCACTGGATTGGTACAAAAAGTGAGAGAAAAATATATATATTTTTTGAGACAGAGTCTTGCTCTGTCTCCCAGGCTAAAGTGCAGTGGTGCGATCTTGGCTTGGCTCACTACAACCTCTGCCTCCTGGGTTCAAATGATTCTCCTGCCTCAGTCTCCTGAGTAGTTGGGATTACAGGCGCCCTCCACCATGCCTGGCTGATTTTTGTAATTTTAAAAGAGACAGGGTTTCACCATCTTGGCCAGGATGGTCTTGACCTCCTGACCCCATGATCCCCATGATCCCCCTCCTCCGGCTTCTCAAAGTGTTGGGATTACAGGCATGAGCCACTGTACCCAGCCAAAAAATACTTTTATTGCATGAGTAGCATTGAGCAAATATGTGCTGAGGAAAAAAGTTTGACTTCACATATATAATACAAATAGTTAGCAACTGCCTAAACTGTATATTGCCTAGAGAGGAAGGTGGGAAGTAGTGGTATAAAAAGTCATAAATATGTACAGAATATTTATTGTTTTCTTTTTTGGATCATAGCTACTATTCACTAAGTGTTTTTACTAAGTGCCTGGTGCAGCTCTGAGTACTCTACATGTACTAGATCATTTAAGCCTCCTAATAGTCACGAGGGAGAGTCTATTATCTGCACTTTATAGAGGAGAAAACTAAGGCATATAACAGCTGTATAATATTTTCCAGTAATTCTGATTCCAGAGCCCATCTCAACCGCACTTGATTGACTTCTACTTATGAGGTTTAGCAATCAATCTATATTTTAATAAAATACAATATAAAAATATGATAATCCTTTATCTGACCTCAGCAAAAGTTACCAAGACTAGATTTTTAACTTTTTGTTTTTTAAGAAAAAAATTTTAGATGTTATAATACCTGAAACATATCAGTGTTGCTGTCATGAGTATATTCAACCACCACAGTCTGGGCCCGAGATAAAGTATATGATATGCTATGCTGGTCCTTGTTGCTTATTGCCTAAGAACGAAAAAGTTAATAGCAAAAATTAGTAGGCAGGTCAATCCAATCTGAAAATCTTTTCATTAAAAAAAGGGAAAACTATTTACATGACATATTTATATATTTTCCCCCTGAAAACATGACATATTTATATATTTTCCGCCTGATATTTAGAGGAGCAGTTAATAACTCCTGTCAGCTGTGACAGTAGTTTCTTGGGTTGAATGTGGTACTGAAGAATATTTAGAAGCAGTTAAACAGTAAAAACATTATTTTATTTTTTAGAGATGGAGTCTCGCTCTGTCGCCCAGGCTCGAGTACAAGTGGCACGATCTTGGCTCACTGCAGGCTCTGCCTCCTGGGTTCAAATGATTCTCCTGCCTCAGCCTCCTAAGTAGCTGGGACTACAGGCACACGCCATCATGCCTGGCTAATTTGTTTTGTATTTTTAGTAGAGATGGGTTTCACCATGTTGCCCAGCCTGGCCTTAAACTCCTGAGCTCAGAAAATCCGGCCACCTTGGCCTCCCAAAGTGCTAGGATTACAGGTGTGAGCCACTATACTTGGCCCATAATTTTCTTTCATCAAACACTAGACTACCTTATTAAGTATTTTAAATTATAAAATAATCAAAACGAAATCCCACATAAAAACAGAAAATGATAGTACTGCTCTGATAAGAAGTACAAAATCTTACAAAATAGGATGAGTCTGATTTTTGAAGTCATTTAGAGAGCTATGAAGTTCACTAATAAGCCAAGTTAACTGGTTTTTCTAACCATTTTGTGACTCTAGAGATGACAAATGTTTGCCATATGCCGGGTGAGATACAGAAAAATGCATTTGGGATTTGGTCCCAGGAGATAAAGGAAAAAACATTTTTTAAAACAAAAGAAACATTCACAGAATGATTAAACATTACCAAAGGAAAGGAATGTAATGCTTATGACTGTACTTCTGACTTATCTCGAACTAAAAACATTGTTAACAAGAACTTTTCAGTTTTGTTTTCAAGTGTTTTCTATGTTATTTGAGTTGAAGATAATATCAAAGGAGGGGAAAAATCTAGTCATCACACAAAGGAAGTAGAAACGGGCTGCGTAAAAAGAAAACAGATACAAAGACAGAAGGGAATAATTATATACAGCAAAGAAGCTAAATTTAAAAACCCTTCTTAATTAGAAGTTTGGCATCATAAGTTTTTACTTGGTTTCAATTTGCAGCTAATCTGTAATAGATAAAGCCTAAAAACAACAACTTTAAGATTAAGATGGTCAAATTTCCAAATATACAAAGAGAATACAGAAATACCAAATTTCCAAATATACCAAGAGACTATACTAGTGACTCAGCTTTATCAAAGCTTAATACTGCCACTTTTGCTTCTGATTTTTTTTTTTTAAGGAATTAAACTACAGATACAATTGAGGCTGCCTACATGTCTCTCTCAATTCCCTTTTCTCCACACAGGTATCCAACCTCAAGAATGCAGTGTAGATCATTTACATGCATCTTTTACATATTTATTTCTACACATTTAGGTATTCATAAATACTATATAATTGTTTTACAGGTTTTAAACCTATATATATATGTGTGTATGTATATATACACACATACATATTTTTAAGAGAACAGGTCTCACTATATTGCAGGGGCTCAAGTGCAGTGGCTATTTACAGGCAGGAAAACAGCATACTACAGCTTCAAACTCCTGTGCTCAAGTAATCTTCCTGTCTCTGCCACCCAAGTAACTGGGAGTAACAGGCATATGTCACAGTGCTCAGCTAAACAGCTGACTTTTCAATGAAATAATTACTCAGTATTTTGGAAAGTAATTCTTAGTGGCTAACGAGATTTTAAAATATTGGTTTTTGCGTGCTTTGAGATTGTAATCTTTGGGTGTATTTTTTAGCTATTAAACCTACTCTTAGACCGAGAATAAAAACTATGTCAAGTTTGAGTCTCACTGGACTAGAACGCAGGGTTTTAACCACTCACCCCAGATGACTGCCAGACTAAATGCTTAATTTTCATCATGACCTCACTAATACATTCCTCCAAAATTTAAAGAGGAAACAGTCATTTTTTTTTTTTTTTAAATGAGACGGTCACACTCATTTAGGCTGCAGTGCAGTGGCATGATCTCAGCTCACTGCAGCCTCTGCCTCCTGGGCTCAAGAGGTCCTCCCACTTCAGCCTGCCAAGTAGCTGGGACCTCAGGGCATGCCACCACGCTTGGATAATTTTTTGTACTATTGGTCAACATAGAGTTTCACCATGTTGCCCAGGCTTGTCTTGAACTCCTGAGCTCAAGTGATCCGCCCACCTTGGCCTCCCAAGTGCTGGGATTACAGGTGTGAGCCACCACGCCCGGCTAAGAGTCAGTCTGTGATCCCTAAGGTTCTTATTGCCTAGTAAAGATGAAAGATGAAAAAGAGATAACAATGAAAACATGAGGGCATGGCAGAGTAACAATAGGAAGAAAAGTACAGAATGTGATATTTTAGAGGTAGGGATTAGAAATCTTTTCCCTGATAGTGACTTTCAACCAGAGGTAGTATTAGCTGTTTAAGGGGCATCTAAAAATATTTTGTGCATTTTTTGGCTGTTATGAGGATTTGTAGGATCACATGGCATTTTGTGGGTGAAGGACCCATAAATGTCCTGTAGTATGTGGGAAAGTCCTGAATAATAAAAAACTGGCACACCCAAAATGTCAAGAGCACTCCTGGGGGAGATACCGTAAGAAGCGCTCAGGCTGGATCAATCTGAGGTTTACTTCTGCCACCTGCTTAGCACATTCCTTCTCTTCAAAGGAGCAAAAAGAAATACCCCAAAAGACATTGTCCCTTTTCTGCACTAACTGGCTCCCAAATAGTAACAGAGGAATCCTAGTCAAGGCCTAAGGATTCTTTCACAAATCAAACTGGGTATAAAACAAAGCTGAAAAGTCAATTATCTTCAGACACTGAAGCTGCAACCTAAAACCAGATCATATGCCAATTTTTCTGTCTCTCATTTATTTAACTTATAAAGATATGCTTCAGATGGTATAATACTAATGTACATCCTCGGGCTACATAGCTAAAGACACAGGTAGTTCCAGGAGTCAAAGAACTCTTTGTAATTTTTCTTATTTGCTCATTACAGTATCAAATTCATTCTGTGTTATAAAATTGGAAGCAGAAGAATTCACAGAAAATACAAAGATGTAAAATTCCCCCTCCTTGTCTGTCACTCTAGGAAAAGCCCAAGTATCCTGAAATGGTGGTCCAGCTCCTGGAAATTTTGTTAGAAGAAGAAAAAGGGGCTAGAAGCATGAAATAGGCTAGGGGGTTGAGAAGTTATATTGTAGATGCACTTGTATATTGCTTTCATAGCTTTGATTCCATTTAATAATTATTAAGGTCTACTTTGTGCAAGGCATTATGCTAAAAGATGAGAAGTTATAAACCAAAAATGAATAAAAACCATACACAGAGTCTTAGGTAAAGACCCTTAGTTTAAAAATTACCTCATCCACACATGCTTCTAATACCTGAATACACGTATTATACATCACATTCCTCCCAGGGAGGCCCCTCCAGTAATAGAGTGGGAACTTCCCACTTCCAAGGGCAGACAGCTACATAATTCTAAGTATTAGATAAAGCCCTGTCCCCCACCCCACCTCTTTTAATAAGGAAAGAGAATGTTCCTTCTAATTTCCACCCACTGATCCTGGTTTGTTATTTAAAAAAAAAAAAGTCCAATTCCCCTTCCATATGGCAGCTCTTCAAATACCGTGTCTCCAAAGTCTCTTCTCCAATCCAAACAAAAGGAAATTTCTGAAATAGAAATGTGAGGGGAATGCTAAAGAATATAAACAACACATAAAGTCTTTCGATTTCTCCAAGTTAATTTATGTAGCTTTTTAAAAAAAAATTTTATTTTTTACCTTTGCAGCCTGAGGAGTACAAGCAATATGCACAGTGCTGGGCTTCACCCCATTTGCCTTAGGTCTTTTAAACAAAGCAAACCTACTTTTCCTCCTTCCTCTATCGCCATTTGGGAGAGACCCATTATACCTGATGGGGGGAAAAAAATATAAGTGATCTCTTGAACTGCACATTATGAAACAAATGTTTTACTCTGCCTTGCAGAATCAGTTCCCAATTAATTATCTATTAGCACACTATAATTATTTCAAATTCCTTTGAGCAACTGTTGATCTCCACACCAGGTGCCAGTGTGTGAAACAAAATGAGATTTTTTTTTCTGGCTTCATTCCAAGTCACAGGAAACCTTTTGGATTATATACAGAGTTATCTCTATTTTTTTCCTTCCCTCTTTTATGAAAGATAATTAAGAGCTGATTAATGGCATGTCTGACTCCTTATGACTCATTCTGTTTTTTTAAGGTGAATTGTTTGCCTGTGCTAATACAACCTTTAAAAAGTATAGCATGTATTGTTTAAAACAGAATCTTCTTTAACTGTGAACCAAACACTTTAAATAGCTGAACTTTTGAAGTAAGGAATTTTTAGACTTGTTAAGTCTTAGCTACCCGAATGTACAAATACATTCTCATTATATTAGCAGAACCTGTCCAACGGACATGTTTGCTAAGCAGTAAACATACTTTTGTTGTTCAGATCTTGTGACCATTTTTCTATAACATGTACACACACACACACACACACACACACACACACACACACACACACACACACAGAGATAGGTGGGTGGATCACCTGAGGTCGGGAGTTCGATACTGGCCTGACCAACATGGAGAAACCCCATCTCTACTAAAAATACAAAATTAGCCAGGCTTGGTGGTGCATGCCTGTAATCCCAGCTACTCGGGAGGCTGAGGCAGGAGGAACTTGAACCCAGAAGGCAGAGGCTGCAGTGAGCCGAGATCATGCCACTGCACACCAGCCTGGGTGACAAAGCAAGATGCTGTCTCAAAAGAAAAGAAAAGAAAAAAGTTAAAAACAAAATAAAAATATTTGGGTGTTTACTGTAAACCAGACACTATTAAATTCTATCCCATATACATCACCTCACTAAATCTACCCTTGCAAAAATGCTACCAGATTGAAATCACTGTCCCCATTTTTACATGTTAGGAAACAGGCTGTTATTTTCTGAAGGTCACACAAGTGACACTGGCAAAGCCAGAATTTGAATTTAAGTATGTTTGTCATATGGTGAAATCATTCTTTACTGCTTCACGGAAGCATGAGCAGTAGCTTAACAATAATCTTTCCTCACTCACTGTGTACTTCCCCTGCCCCCTGCCCTCTGCCCCCTGACAAATCTTTGGTTTGATGATCTACTATATGTAGTTGGTCAATCTAGGGGGAAATGAAGCAGGGAATAGGGACAGTTTTGAGGCTGGAGGAGGGAGTGGTTATAAAATGGCCTGTAATTGTGGCTAGCAAGAAGAATGTTTTAAAGCTGAGAAGAGACTTTACTCTATGACTGCCATATATAGAAATTACACTGACCCTTTATAAAAATAAAACACTTTGTACTGGAAAAAGCCCTTGATAATGTTGCTAGTCTTGCTATAAGTCCAAAGTACAGCCCCTTAGCTAAGAAATTATTTTAGCTATCCTAGGCTTTGTGTTGTCACCAGCCCCACTGTCAATTACTCATTGCCCCTTCACTATTGTCCTCTGAATTGCATGACTCGTCCCACTTCTGGATGTGGATCTTTAGTCCCACATTGCATTCCTGTAGTTCAAAGCTCTTTTCTAAGTAGCAACACCATGAAACCTTTTCCAGCTTCACTTCTAGAAGGTTGAGAAGAGAAAGCATTTGCATTTTAAGACACCAAGTACCAGACACAGAGACAATTACTGTTGCTAATGATTATCTCTTAACTGAGGAACTTCTAGGCTAAGACTGGCAGTTTAAAACCATAAGCTAAATTTTAAACTAGTCCCTCAAATGACTCTCAAATTTCCCGCCAGAAGAATTTAACCTGGAAAAGTTTTTGGTAGTTAAAAGCTGTTTGTCTTCAAGCCTATGTGATTTGAAGTTGTAATACTGTAGTTACTATGCTAAGTTTATGATCTTTAAAGTTTTGTTTTTGAGAAAAGAATTTTAAATCTCACAGGGCCTTAGATGATCTTGTCTAATTGTCATTTTACAGAGGAGGAAACAAAGGATCAGGATGGTTCAGTGACTTGCCCAGGGTCATACAGGGAGCAGTGCTGGGATAAACACTGGATTCTAGGATTCTTAACCTCCAGTCAAGCTCAGTAACTCCATCTGATTTCCCTAGTTTCTCCTACTGTCTCATATGAAACAATGTATTCTCACTTTAACAACCTGACTCTCAAACATATTGCAATGTCTACAGTTGCTTTTTAGGCAGAAGCAGATAAACAGTATGGGGAAAATAAAATTAGCAATTTTATTTTATCTTTTTTTTTTTTTTTTTTTTGAGACAGAGTCTTGCTCTCTTGTCCAGGTTGGCTCATGCAACCCCTGCCTCCAGGTTCAAGTGATTCTCCTGCCTCTGAGTAGCAGGATTACAAGCACATGCCACCATACCCAGCTAATTTTTGTATTTTTAGTGAAGACGGGGTTTTACCATGTTGGCCAGACTGGTCTCAAACTCTTGACCTCAGGTGATCTGCCTGCCTCGGCCTCCCAGAGTGCTGGGATTACAGGCGTGAACCACTGCACCTGGCCTAAAATGAGCAATTTTCTAGTTTCTGAGGTCTCTAGTTAAGAGAGGCTAATACTGTGTCTCTACTTGGATAGTTATGGCAAGTTTAAGACGAATAAATTGAAATAATTTGGAATAACAGAATCATCTATTCCTCAATCTTCAGATTCTATTTCTGTGAGTTACATGGATGAGATTACTTCAGGAGCTAAGAAGTAGCTACGTCCTGTGATTCAGAGGCATTATGCTGTTACCATATACCTATATAACTCCTTTAACCAAAATGTACAGCACAAAGCAATAGCTATCTAAAAGGGGCCAAAGAATAAATGAACCTACAGTATGAAACTACCTAAAGCAGAGAAGGAAAAGGGAATTTTTGGTAAAGTCACCTGAGGCAAACATGAGAAAGTCACCTGAGGCAAAACATGAGATATGGAAGACAATGGAACGACTGTGACATTGGACAAATACATTTTTCATATATATATATATATATATTTTTTTTCTGAGAGTCTTATTCTGTCGCCCAGGCTGGACAACCTCCGCCTCCCAGGTTCAAGTAATTCTCCTGCCTCAGCCTCCCGAGTAGCTGGGATTACAGGCGTCCACCACCACACTCAGCTAATTTTTGTATTTTTAGTAGAGATGGGGTTTCACCATGTTGGCCAGGTTGGTCTTGAACTCCTGGCCTCAGATAATTTGCCTACCTCAGCCTCCCAAAGTGCTGGGATTATAGGCATGAGTCACGGCGCCCAGCCTTTTCATTTCATCTTTAAGAAACTTCGCTCTTTCTGCTGTTAAGGGTAAGACAAAGCTTGTGTCGTATTTGAGGGCTTTTAAAAGATGGCATGAATATGAGAATTAAAAGAGTTTCTTGATTTGGTAACATTACCTGTAGCTTTAAATTCTTTTTGGAAGCAGGTTAAGATATAAATTCTAAAACAAAAAAAAGCGCTTTTAACCTAGATGCCATAATTAGCATATATTATTCAATGGTGTGGCTCATCAAAATGGAGAAACCTTACCCTAAGACAATGAGTTCCCCATATTTTACTGGTGCTTTAGATGGATGATTTTCTTGATCAGGAGAAAACATGAGCTTGGCTGTCTTTCTCAAATCTTTGTTCACTGGTCAAGAGCTTTGGGACACCTTTTGCATTATTTCCTAGAGGGAAAAAGTTTTCATTAATAATGTGAACAGTTTATTTCAGTTTAAATAAAGATGTTATTTTCTAGCAGTCCTCTTGAACACAATATTATGCAAAGCATCACATGGTATATACATTGTATGGACATTTTGCCCAATAATGATTATATATTTGACAAAACTGTTTAAATGGGTCAAAAATGTAAATTTGAAGACTTCCACTTATAGAAGGATAGAACAGATACACTTTTCCCTTTTATTTCTGCCAAGTATAACTAAAAACCCTAGACATTATATACAAAACATAAGAAGACTGAAAAGTGGAGAAGGCAGACTAAGTAAGGGACCTTAGGACCCATGGAATATGACACGGTGGTATAAATTCTCTGGGTTTTCTTTTTGCCTAATCTATCCCAGACTTGGAGCTAAAGAAGGTAGCAACCTGGCGATGCCAACTGGCACAGACAAAAAGAGCCACAACAAAAGCTTGCTCTCTCTAGGCAAAGAAACAAAAAAGGGACAGCCTAGCAAGACAGAAAACTTTTGACAGCAACTGTTCCACTCCAGCCAAACCCAGAAAAAACTTTCACCCCACCCCATCCCCACCAAGAGCAAAGTGAGGAGCCTTGACTTCCACATTATAAAGCATAGTGAGGATCTCCAATGCCCTACTGGGGCAATGTCAAAGTAGACCAAGTAGGGAGCCAAGACTTTCGCCCTCATGTCCAGGCATGCCCCCACACCTGCCCCAGTGGTGTCAGTGCATACTATGTGGGGAACCTAGACTTCCACCCCTCACCCAGCAATAACAAGAAGGATCCTCTTCCTCAGATGTCAGTAGAGGCAGAGTAGGGACCCTTGACATCTTCTACATCCACCCGGCAATAATGAGGAGGCACCCCTTATTACCTTGCCAAAGTGGTATCAAGAAAACCCAGTAGAAACAGAAGGTTTAGATAATATCCAGAGTCTAGGAACATAATGTGAAAATATCTAGTTTTAATAGATAACCACTCATGCTAGCAAGAACAAGAATTAAAACAATATAAAAGATAATCAACAGATGCCAAAACTTAGATGACAGAATTACCTGACAAAGATTTAAAAGCAGCTATGATAAAAATGCTTCAATGAGCAATTACAAAATATGCTTGGGATAAGTGAAAAAAATAGAAAGTCTTGACAAAGAAACAGAGGATATAAAGAAGAAACAAACAGAAATTGTAGAACACAAAAACACATTAACCAAAATAAAATGTTCACTGGAGAGGCTCCACAGCAGAATGGAGGGGACATAATTTCCACTGTTCTATCTTCCAATGAACTGGAAGATAGAGCAGTGGAAATTACTTGATCTGAACAATAGAAAGAAAATAGGAAAAAACAAAATGAAACAAATAAAAGAGCCTTATGGACTGGTGACACTATAGGAAAAGACCTAACATGTGTGTCACTGGAACCCAAAAAGAGAGAAGAAAGAGTGAAGCTGAAAAAGTCTTCAAACAGGCTGGGCACGGTGGCTCACACCTGTAATCCCAGTACTCTGGGAGGCTGAGGCAGGTGGATCACTTGAGGTTAGGAGTTCAAGACCAGCCTTGCCAACATGGTGAAACCCTGTCTTTACTAAAAATACAAAAATTAGCTGGGCGTGGTGGTGTGCCCTGCCCAGCTACTTGGGAGGCTAAAGCGGAAGTAACTGCTTGAACCTGGGAGGTGGAGGTTGCAGTGAGCCAAGATCGTGCCACTGGGTGACAGAGTAAGACTCTGTCTCAAGGGGGAGAAAAAAGCATCCTGGAAGAAAGAACATTGACTCTATTTATAAGAGAAAAATAATTAGATTGACAGTGGATTTCTCTTCAGAAACCATAGAACCCAGAAGACAGTGGCATTAATATTTTTCAGGTTCTGACAAAAATGGAAGGGAAGTCAAGACATTCTCAGACGAGGAAAAATTAAAAGAATTTGTTACCAGCAGACCCACTATAAAAGAATAGCTAGAGGAAATTAACTTAACAGAAAATAAATAAAATAACCTTAAAATATCAGAGAAGATATAAAAACATGGTAGCAAAAATATGAATAAATACAATAAAACTTCCTTCTCTTGAATTTTCTAAATTTTATCTGATGGTCAAAGTGAAAACTATAATACAGTTAGTTAGATGTGGTTCTAAATGTATGTAAAGAAAATCGTTCAGAAAATTATATTGTACTCCTGAGCATTTATCTCAGAGAAAGACATATCTATCCAAAAACCTGTACATAAATGTTCATGCCAGCTTTATTTGTAATAACCCAAACTGGAAACAACACAGATCTTCTTATTGAATGAATGATTAAATTGTACATCCTTACCATGGAATAGTACTCAGCAATAAAAAGAAACAAACTATTGATAAATGCAAAAACACAGATAAATCTCCAGAGAATTATGTTAAGTAAAACTAGTCTCAAAGGTTACATGAATGATTCCATTTACGTAACATTCTTGAAATGACAAAATTATAGGAATGGAAAACAGATTAGTGGGTGCCATGGGTTTGGGATGGGGTGAGAATAGGAGGAAATGTAAGAGTGGCTAGAAAAGGGCAATAGGAGGGCGATGAAAATATTCTGTATCTTTATCATTATCAATATTCTGGTTGTGATATTTTACTATAGTTTTGCAAGATGTTACTTGGTGGAAGCTGGGTAAAGGGTATGAGGAATCTCTATTATTTTTTACGATTGCATGTGAGTCTACAATTATCTCAAAGTAAAAAGTTTAATTAAAAAATATAAATTTGGCCGGGTGCAGTGACTCATGCTTATAATCCCAGCACTTTGGGAGGCCAAGGTAGAAAGATCACTTGAGGTCAGGAGTTCAAGACCAGCCTGGTCAACATGGTGAAACCCTATCTCTACTAAAAATACAAAAATTAGCAGGGCGTGGTGGTGCGCATCTGTAGTCCAGCTACTTGGAAAGCTGAGGCAGGAGGATCACTTGAACCTGGGAGGCGGAGGTTGCAGTGAACCAAGATCATGCCACTGCACTCCAGCCTGGATGACAGAGGAAGACTCTGTCTCAAAA
>NW_016107338.1:9456584-9468135 GCF_001604975.1 Cebus imitator | reverse complement strand
TATATATATATATATATATATATATATATTTGACACAAGTATGATAAACAGAAAACTAACACTTCTGATAAGTCAGAAAAATCACAAATAATCCCCAAAATATTATCATGTCTATTTCATCTGCAGTTTAATTGGATCAAGTATTTTCTGTATTTATTTCTCTCCTTAGTTCCTGATAGACCTGTTACAAAGGTTTCACAGCAAAACTCTTCATAGCTAGACCATAAAAGTCTCCTTGTTTTATACCTCCACCAACAGGTTTCATAGGAATCTCATGATGAAAAATTTCTACTTGTTTTTTTCTACAGTATAGTGAAATATAGCCTGTGCAGTGGCACTTTTGGTGAGAAGGCAACACAAAATGTATGTAGCCCAATGAATAGGAACATGTCAAAGGAAAAGTCAATGAATAAAAGAAGTCATTTTGACCCCTGGTAATCCCTTGGAAGTGGCATACACATTTAGAATAGTCATTCACACTAACACACAACTTCTATCATCAGTAAATTCAGAAAAATAAATTATTTTAAAAAATGCTTCAGAAATATTTTAAGAAAAACATTTTCATCATTCAAATACACTAAAAACACCTCGTCTCTCTAGATATATTCGCTTTTGCTGAAGATTTTAATTCATTACAGTATTTAAAAGGTTACAGAGATCAATATATTCCTATTTCACCATAATTGTGATACATTTGAGTTGTGAGGCAATCAAATTCCTTTAGAAAAATAAACTTATGCTATGCTAACTAAAACTTTATATGTAAAAACAAGTTTCAAGGACAAATAATTTTGGTTTCATATAATAAGATCTTCTGATATACATTAAATCATACTTTAGTATATGAACATATACTTCCCTTCTAAGAAGCATTTCATTAAAAAATGTTATACAGAAGCTTAACTAGAGGCATTAGCTGTGCTTTTCTGTTTAGACAATTAAGGTACTGCCAACAAACATGAAAACAATGCTTTGACACATTTCTGACCAAGAACAGCAAGAATTAAAAATTTAATAACAAGTAATTAAATGTAAATTAATTTTAAATTAAATTAAATTTTAATAACATTGCTTTGTTTTGATTTGAATTCCTATTTAGAGTTACTATTTAAAGGATATGATGGTTTTCCATTTATAGCAGCAAAAAATTTTCTTTAAAAGTAAGCTTATGGGCCGGGTGCGGTGGCTCAAGCCTGTAATCCCAGCACTTTGGGAGGCCGAGGCGGGTGGATCACGAGGTCAAGAGATCGAGACCATCCTGGTCAGCATGGTGAAACCCCGTCTCTACTAAAAATACAAAACATTAGCTGGGCATGGTGGCGCATGCCTATAATCCCAGCTACTTAGGAGGTTGAGGCAGGAGAATTGCCTGANCCCAGGAGGCGGAGGTTGCGGTGAGCCGAGATCGCGCCATTGCACTCCAGCCTGGGTAACAAGAGTGAAACTCCGAAAAAAAAAAAAAAAAAAAGTAAGCTTATTTATTTAAAGGAGTCAATTAAAATTGTATTAAATAGCATTAGTAAGTGCACAGATATGGCAAACATCTGAAAGTGTAAATGCCCATATTTGGCTGACATTAGTGTATCGCATGGCTAGCAAGTATTAGCCTGTGTTCTAATTCTAGCTGTCTTTGAACAAAGCAATCTGTTTCCTCATCTCTAAAAATGAAGGGACTAAAGTAGAATAAAGGGAATTTGGGAGGTGGAAAAAATATAAGCCACCATCTGGTCCTGACATAAGACTTTACAAGTAACGTGCATAACACTATAGATTTAGTTCTATTGCCTCTACAGCAAAAGAAACAATTTTTTGCTAAACAGGAAACTAAAAAGCAAGAGTAAGGCTGGCATACACCTTCCATATACTTTCTAGAGCCCTTGGTCAAATTAGCCAAGGAAAACTATGTATTTCCAATCAGACATATTCTTACTCTGCTTAGGTCCCTTAGAAGGCCTGATCTGGAGATATTTTATCAGTGACATCAAAGTTTCAATCACAAGAACACATTCAATCTTGGCTTCTTCTGTATTTGATATCTAAAACCTAAAATAAAACACTTTAGCAGTACCAGTTATTTATATGCATAAATGACCCAAGATAAAGTTTTTAAAATTTAAAAATGGCATGTAATCAATCAATAGATAACTGGCATTATTAAACTGCAAATAAAATGTGCTATGACAGCTATTTCTCCTGGAACCTTTCATTGCAATTCTAATATATATTGAAAGGTGACTGTTGTATTAAAAAAAAAAAAAAATTATGCATTCTCTGAAGAAAGATTCATTATCTTCAAAAAGGTTTATAATCTTTAACAAAGCCCAGTGCCTAGACAGTGGTTTCATACTCATTGTCTTTACATATTCTTTCTATATTTTAAAATCTAAGTAAAAATTCTTCAAAATGAATTCCTAGGCTGGGCATGGTGGCTCATGCCTAGAATTCCAGCACTTTGGGAGGCCAAGGTGAGAGGATCACTTCAGGCCAGGAGTTCGAGACTAACCTGCACAACATGGTAACCCTCCCATCTCTACAAAAGAAAAAAAAAAGAAAAAATCAGAAAAAATTAGCCAAATGTCATGGCATGCACCTATAGTCCTAGCTACTCAGAAAGCTGAGGCAGGAGGATCACTTGTATCCAGGAGTACAAGGCTGCAGTGAGCTATGATCTTCCAGCCTGGGTGACAGAGAGAAACTGTCTCAAAAAAAAAAAAAAAAAAGAAAAAAAAAATTCCTGAAGTCATGCACTTGAGAACTTCAAATGAGTATGTACATAAAAAAACATCTTAATGTCTCAATTACTGGCTCCATTTGTTGGTCTTCAATTGAGTTAGTTTGACTTCATGTATTCAGCCCTATCCCAATGTTATCTAGCACCAAGAACATGAAATAGCACCATTAATTCTACTCAAGACTAAAAGAAATGCTAGAGAAAATCTTCCTAAGATAATAAAACTGTCTTCTATTTTATCTATCATTTTGAAACTTTGCTTGATACTTGAAAGCATGTTGTTCTCATTAGCAAGAACTAACCTTCCAGAGTTAAAAAAATTTTTTTAATAAGTATATTCTGGAATAGTGTTATTTTCTGTGTGGGCTAGGAGAACATGAATAGTCATAAAATATTTATTAGGAACAGTAGTATTAATTTGACTGTTAAAGATTCCACTCATTTCTTCTTTAAGGGCCAATGAAATACAATTATTTTCATATCAAGTCTTCCCAAAGGAAAGACTTGCTATAATATCTGTCAGTTTCACCTAAAGAAGAAAAACTGAAAACTCAATCTTTGTCCCTCAGCCTAATAAATGTTTTCTTTCAGTATTTACACCACACACAGCCTTTTGCTTACTACCTACTAAACACAAGTACAAAATTTCTGCTCTAAAAACAAATACTAAGCAAGGGACAAAACAAATCTTATGCAGATTGTTTACACAATCTTCTGAGCACTTCTATTTTGGTGGGCAAGTGGGTAGGCATAATGGGGTGCTGAGAAAGAAAAATGTTTTAAAACATGAAAACGTTATAACATTTCTTTATGGGGAAAAACAATGTGGACTGCATATATTATCTCAGATAAAACAGATTTCCATCTATACTAGTTTCCCTGTGGTTGATTTCAAAAGGATGACTCAAAAAGAAAGAATTGCTTTAGTATGTTTGTGGTGGAACCATTTTATGAAACCAATTCAGCTGATGACTGGAGTTTAATTCATAGCAGTTTCTTGATAAGAGTGAAAATTTAATCACCTTCCTTCTTTCACAACCAGCAGGAGTAACATGCAGTATTTTTACATAAAAGGAGAAACAATGGTGTGCAGTAGTAGTTGGAGGTTACTACTTTCTGCTAGTGTCTTTTAGCTTCTCAACACAGCAGTGGAGGAAGTGAAGTCTATGTTCCCCTTCCCAAAATACTGTACAGGACAACATCTGTGCAAATTCCCAGCCTCCTCTCTTAGAGAAGCCAAATTACATGCTGCTGGTCTATCACCTACAGAGATAACTTATTTTCATGCTGATGGAAAAGCAATTAACATCTTTCCTAGGGACAGTATTTGTTCCTTTAAACTGGAGTTTCTCAACCTGGGCATCACTGACATTTTGATATTGTGGGGTACTGGCCTGTGCATTGTAGGGGGTTCAGCAGTATCTCTGACCTTTCTGTTCTACCTAGATGCTGGTAGAACATTCTAGTTGTGACTTTTATAATGCCTCAACTTCCTATCCCCCCACTACTCACTCCTCACCTTGTGAGAGCCACCGCTCTAATCCTGAATTGAGGACAACATTTTGTTCTGAGGATGGAAATTTCCCCTTTTTGGGGCATACTTCTTGGCACATAGTAAGGTACTTAATGTTTGCTTACTAACATTATACTGACAGTAAAAGGTTATTTATACTAAGGCTTGTGTTAGTAAAGGCTATGTCTTTCAAGGTAGCTGTAGTTTCAGTATTTTACTAGAATGACTGGAGTGGCTGAGAGTGAGAATGAGAATGTTGCCTTGATGGCAATTAATTATTAATGTTTCCATTCATTTAAAATATTTTAATATTGTGGCTACCTCTCTCAGATGGTTGAAGGAAAGGGACTAGAGCTGGAATGGCCACAAAATGTAATTATAAGGCTAGTGCTGGGTAGCCTGCAGTTTAGAGTAAAGCAAATCTTTGGAGGCTAGATAAGTATCTTCTGGACTAAGGGACCCATATTTAGAAAAATTAAAAGCAGGTTTTGGTAAGCATGGGAGAATTCTTTTAAGTCAAAAGAGGGTGTCAATTTGAATCAACCTTGGGGTAAGGTCTATCTTGCACTTTCATAGAATGGTAATTAGCAAAATGCTTTCACATAAGATTATTTTATTTGACCCTCAACATAGCCCTGTGAATTGGGCAGGAAAGTCTTAACTCCATTTTCCAGATAGATGAGAGTACTGAGTAGGTCAGAAAAGCAGTGACTGGTTGAAGGCCAAAGAGCTCTGGCAGAGCGAGGACTGGGATCCACATATTAACTTAACATATATTAACCCATTTAATTTCTATTACAATTATAAAGTACAATCATTTGTCCCCATTTTATAAAGGGAGAAACTGAAGCTACCAGAGGTAAAGTGGCCCAGGTTTTCTGATGTCATTACTCCACACCCCAGAGAAGATAGAATGGGGCTAATTCCTAAACAGACTAAAAGACTCTATTATAGGATCATTTAGAAGACTAGAAAATATTCATGTGTAAAATAAACCCAAAAAGTTACACTTCAGCATAGATTATTAACTACTCAACTATGACTAGTGCTTTTTGAGATTATTTGAACCTTTGTCACTTCCTCAATGCTCAATATATTTGTCAACCCATTTTCTGGTAGTGACCAACGATAAACATGTCAGTAAATAAAGTGGATGTTGCATGCCTATTTTTAACATGAGGACAGAAAGGAACCCAAGGGGGAAAATCAGGGTATTGCACAAAGGTAAATTCCTGGTACCAGCAGGAAGAAAAACATATTACATTAGAAGTGAGTCCAGACAGCTTCGGAACAGACAGGTTCACATGCTCCCGGATTGTGAAGGAGGGTTGTTTATATACAGTCTTGCAACCTTACTCACAAATAATCACTTAATTCCCTCACCTAGAAAAAATATTTTTAAAGACACAGCTAAGAGCCCAAACAGTTTTATTGTCTCTGCCCATTCTTGGCCTATTCAACAATTTCAGATTACCAAAGTTCCTAAAATGACAAAATGCTCCTCAGAAAGCAAGACTAGAAATTCCTCTAGGTTTAACCATTAAAGTCCCAAATAAAATTCTGCATAAAGCAGCAAATTCAGTGGGATTTGACAGTTATTTGGAACAAAAACATGGGACAAAAGGATATTAATGGGAAATCCTATCATTTTCTAAAGTCAGCATTCGGCACTGGTAGTCCCTTTTCATGATGGCTAATACTGAATTCTGTCTTTGTGCCAAGTGCTGTTCTAAGCAGTTTACATGTATTAAGTGATTTAATCTCTGGGACAACCTTAAGTGATAGGAACTATTATAATGCACATTTTACAGATAATAAAACTAAGGTTACAAATCAAACTCTAGCACTCTGGAACAGCTGAAACAATTGAGTTTTAAAGTACAGGCACATCTGGTTTTATTACACTTTGCTTAATTTTATTGTGCTTCGCAGGCACTGTGTTTTTTACAAATTGAAAGTTTGTGGCAACCTGCATAGGCGAGTCTATTGGTGCCAATTTTATGAAAGCATATGTTTACTTCATGTCTGTGTCACATTCTGGTAATTCTCACAATATTTTAAACTTTTTTCATCATTATATCTGTTATGGTGGTCTGTGATGAGTGATTTTTTATGTTACTGTTGTGACTGTTTGGGGTGCCGTAAACTGTACCCATATGAGGTGGTAAACTTAACTGATAAAAGCTGAGTGGGTTCTGACTGCTCTGCTGACTCGCTGTTTCTCCCATCTCGTTCGCTCTCCTTAAGCCTCCCTATTTCCTGAGAGAGAATATTGAAATTATGCCAATTAATTATCCTACAGTGGTCTCTAACTGATCAAGTGAAAGGAAGAATTGCAAGTCTCTCCCCTTAAATCAAAGGCTAGAAATGATTAGGCTTACTGAGGAAGGCACATTGAAAGTTGAGAAAGGGTGGAAGCTAGGCCTCTTCTGCCAGTCAGCCAAGCTGTGAATGTAAAGCAAAGTTCTTGAAGGAAATTAAAAGTGCTACTCCAGTGAACACATGAACGATAAGAAAATGAAACAGCCTTATAACTGATATGGGGAAAGTTTTAGTGGTCTGGATAGAAGATCAAACCAGCCACAACATTCCCTTAAGCCAAAGCTTAATCCAGAGCAAGGCCCTAACTCTCTTCAATTCTATGAAGCCTGAGAGAGGTGAGAAAGCTGTAGAAGAAAAGACTGAAGCTAGCAAAGTTGGTTCATGAGGTTTACAGAAAGAAGTCATCTCTCCAAAACACAAAAGTGCAAGGTAAAGGAGCAAGTGCTTGATAGAGAAGCTGAGCAAGTTATCCAGAAGATCTACTAGCTAAGGTCACTGATGAAAGTGGCTATAATAAATAGAAGATTTTCAATGCTGACAAAATAGCCTTCCTTCTGTTGAAGATGTCATCTAGGATGGCATTTCATAGCTAGAGAGAAGTCAATGCCTGGTTTCAAACTTTCAAAGGACAGGCTGACTCTCTTATGAGCTAATGGAGCTGGTGACTTTAAGTTGAAGCCAATGCTTATTTATTTACCATTCTGAAAATCCCAGGTCCCTAAAGAATGATGCTAAATCTACTCTGTCTCTCCTCTATAAAGGAAACAAAACCTGGATGACAGTACATCTGTTTACAATATGCTTACTAAATATTTTAAGCCCACTGTTGAGGACTATTGCTCAGGAAAATATTTCTTTTAAAATATTACTGTTCATTGACAATGCACCTAGTCACCCAAAAGCTCTAATGGAGATGTACAAGAAGATTAATGTTTCCTTGGATGGAATCTACTCCTGATGAAGATGCTGTGAACAAAGGATTAGAATATTACATAAACTTAGTTGATAAAGCAGCAGCAGGGTTTGAGAGGATTGACTCCAATTTTGAAAGAAGTTCTACTGTGGGTAAAATACTATCAAACAGCATTGCACACTACAGAGAATTTTGTGTGGAAGGAAGAAATCAATGCGGCAAACTTCACTGTTTTCTTAAGAAATTGCCACAGCCATCCCAACCTTTGGCAACCACCACCCTGATCAGTTGGCAGCCATCAATATGGAGACAAGACTTTCTACCAGCAAAGAGTACAACTTGCTGAAAGCTCAGATGATTCTTAGCACCTTTTTTGTTTTAAAGCAATCAAGTATTTTTAATTAAGGTACATATATATATATTTTTACAATATGCTATTGCACATTTAATGGACTACAGTACAGTTTAAATATAACTTTTATATGCAGTGGCAAACCAAACAACTGGGACTTGCTTTATTGTAGTGGTCTGGAATTGAACCCACAATATTCCCAAGTCATACCTGTACACTGGGATAAGAAAAACTTACATTCAGAAACTAAACATCAAACAAACAAAATCTCCCAACTCCTTTCCCTACTGTAAAGTATTACAAAGTAAGAGCTTACATAACTGAGGCTACTGTCCTAACAGGGGCCAACTTTAATAACAGGCTTCTATAATGAATAACCATTTAAATTTTCTCAGTAATTCTCAATCAGTTGTTTAAAGCTGAGTTTAAAAGTCCCTTTGATAAAATTTAAACTTGGAAAAAAATGAATAAAATGGATTTTCTCCCAATCACCAATGGTGACCTGTGAAATTGAAAATGGTCATCATTTTATTTCCAGGAGTAAATGATAATCAGTCTTATGTAGGTTATGAGTTCCTCCCAAAAGAATATTGTTTAATGATTATTTTGGACAGTTAAGCTACTCTCAGAAATATAACAATCTGGGTTTTCTCTTAGTTCTTATTTTTATTAAAACACTGATCACGTTACCTGCATTTTTTTTTTAAGGCAACAAATAGTCTCAAAGTATCTCCCCCCAGATATTTATTAATTACACAGGGGTAAATAGTGGAGAAATCTGGCAGACATTATCCTGAACAACTGATTAAGGTTAACATTGCCTGTAATAAGATATTTTTGATATCATGTATCCCGGATATTATGCACTGAGGACATATCACTTCTGTGGTATGCTGCCAAAAAATGATAACCTCAATCTAATCACAAAAAAACACCAAAGCCAAGCTGACAGACATTCTACAAAATAACTATGAGTATTCACTAAGTGTCAAGGTCGTGAAAGATAAAATCTGAGTAACTATCACTGATTAGAGATTATAAAGATGCAGCTACATGTGACATGGTGGTCATGGATTGAATCCTGGAACAGAAGAAGGACATTAGTGGAAAAATTCATGAAATGTAGATGTGGTCTGCAGTTGAGTTAATAGTATTGTACCAATGTTAATTTCCTGATTTTGATATACACTGATTAAGCTGTTAACATTAGAAGAAGCTGAGTAAAGGGAGCATGTGATCTTACTGCATTAGTTTTCCAATTTTTCTTTAAGGCTAGTACTATTTCAAAATAAGAAGTTAAAAAGATAACAAATACAGAAAACAAAAAAGCCCTTTATATTTAATATAAGGCATTTTAAAAAAATGAATTCAAGATTCAAAGTTTGCCTCCTATCAGTCTTCTCACAGCTTAAAGGTGTGAGAGTTCCATGTTGTACTGGCCCTGCCAAGTCATAGTGCTTGCCAGGTCTCATATCCTTTCTCTTGTGTGAAACTGTCAGGGACAGTTGTTACTACACAGGTGTGACCACTCATTGCACTGAGTGATGCATAACCAAAGTGACCTAGCCACATGCTGGCAAAAATCTGGCAGAACCATACTTCATGGTGTTTTCTTAAAAATAAAAATAAAAAAACACTTGTGACATATAAGGAGCAATTTTACTATTAAATGCTCTTGGTGGTTTTATTAGAAAACTTTTTATATATGCAATTATATTACAGCTTCTGAGTTAATATTATACACCAAAATCTTTAAGAGCATTTGAACTTAGTTCTGCCACCTACTCACATGAATCTTACTCTTAAGAGTTTATGAAAGGGAAGAGGAATGAGGGCTGGGAAGAGGAAGAATGAAGAACAAGAGGCAGCCCTGGGTAATTCTGACACATTTCAGTTAAAAAGCTTTAAGAAAAATAAAAATCTTGAAAAGCCAGAAAATCATACATTTTATTGAATTATCACTAATTATTTCATTATGATTGTGTTTTCTTTAAAGTAGAAGAGACATTCATGAAGGACTAAGCCATGACTATACTTAGGACCAACTGAGAACTTGGGCCCTTGATAGGAGGGTCCTTCACAAATTCTCAGATTTGCAAATCAGCTCCGTAGCACATGATTTTCTCATCCTATAAAATGATGACAATGCTTCCCACACCTCATATGATTTGTTGTGAGGACTGAATGAAAACAAAGCTGCACTGAGATTTGGATGTTGGGCCAGCTGTTTGGTTCATTCACTAAATACACTTTTTTTTTTTTTTAAATAAACCAATCTCATAGCACAGGACTCAACTTATGCCTCAGCAAAATTTCAAATGACTACAAGTCAAAGACTTTTGGGTATCTTAAAATTATTAAAAAAAAAAAATCAAGCATTTATTAAGTACCTACTATGTATTTAGTTAGGCATACAAAGCTGGTCTTAATAAATACTTAGTTGATTTATGGTGATGCTGCCCCATCGCTTAATATTTAATTATTTTCTCAGATTCTTATTTCTCAGTATCTTAAAAAAAAGTTTATAATCTGTTCTTTGTAGTTAACTTGTGATTCCATGCAGAAAAGTTCTAGTTTTCTAGCACTCTTAATACATAACAGATCCTGAAATACAATCAAAGACCTCAAGAAACATTGTAATTAGTTTCAAGGTTGAATGCTATATAAATGTTTGATTCTCCATGGAGGGGAAACTACATCTAAATCAAATGAGTTAGAACATATATTCTCTGCTCTTTTAGAGAAGCTAACTTTAAATCCTTTAGTTTCAAAATTCCTTTATAAGCTCCATTGAAAAGGAATGAAAAAAGAAAAAGGTAGCTGAAAATTCAAATTACAATAAGTCTCCAATATTGTTTCTAACAGTAAACTTGACTAAATAGAGAGAAATCATTATTAGAAGATGACAATTATTACTATTCTCACTAACAAATCAAAGTTTCATCTTATGAGAGTTTTAATTTTCTCTTTTGTTCATGAAAAGTTTTCAAAAGTCGCAGCTAATCTTTCTTTAACCAAATCATAATGTTTTCCCCATAAATTTTATAGCAGCAATTTAGGCACATTGTGTGTGGGAGGCTAAGAACATCTTTTTTTTGTTTTTTTAAACAGAGTGAATATTTTAAAATCACTCAGTATGGTATTCCTATTTAAGCCTTTTCATTAGTAAAACAATAAATACATACAGCTAGGATATTTCTATGAATTCCTTTTTTATCTACTCTTGATTATTATCACACTAAAAATACCCCAATTAGGTAAATTATTATCAACTTTCTCCCCCAAATTACAACTTTTCTCTTGTCATTAAATATCCATTTTATACCTAAATGAGAGAATGAATACTACCTCCTCACAAATAGATTAGAAAACTGGATCCCAAACAATCATACATTACTGAGCAGCATGTCTGTACTCTAGAAATTAGATTAAGCTTTTCATGAATTTCCTATAGAAAGAAAAATAATTTCAATTACACTTTTTCTTTTGGTGAAAATAAAATGTTTTAAAAAAAAAACACTGCTGGGAAACTAGTAAGTATTCACTTTTTAGCAAAAAGAGTCCCCCTAATCAATCATTAGAACTAAAATTATTAAATCTCTTCCAACCATATCAGAGAAAGAACAGAATATTCAGGTAGAAACACTACTTAAAATCCCTATATACTGACAGCATGACTGTCTATATGTGTGTGTGTATATATATATATATATATAT
>NW_016107338.1:9417182-9456454 GCF_001604975.1 Cebus imitator | reverse complement strand
GGGATTACAGGCATGTGCCACCACACCCAGCTAATTTTTGTATTTTTAGTAGAGACAGGGTTTCTCCATGTTGGTCAGGATAGTCTCAAACTCCCGACCTCAGGTAATCCACCCACCTTGGCCTCCCAAAGTGCTAGTATTAGAGGTGTGAGCCACCATGCTCAGCTGATTGTCATTTTTAACAAATTCTTCATAATTTCCCCCGCTTTATTTAATTATACAATTTAAGTATTAAATTGTAGTTGTCTCAAAGGTCCAGATCTCTTTCTTGAGAAGATCTTGGGAAAAGATTTATGACTAAAAAACTATGCTTCTGAATAAGCTGTCAAGAGCTAACTAAAGCACAATGATGACATCACCATTCTGGCAACGAATCAACAACATAATTCTCAAATTTGTAACTGAAAAGTAAATAATGAACATTAAGTTCTAAAACATGTTAAAAAAAAAAACAACCCTAAGTACTGTAGCTTGGATTGCAAAAATGTTAAAAATGAACAGCTTTGAGTTCTCTGTTGATCAATAATCAACATGCAACAGACACCTGTAGTGATATTTCTTAGGTTTCTTTAAGGCTGATGGGAGATGAGATTCACAGTGCAAATATTCTCTAAGAACATAAAAGCCTTGGAGCTTGAGATTTATTTAACTCCTTCCCTAAGATGGAAGGAAATTTAATCCATACAACATACTTCCTAAAACTGAATATGAAAAAATAAATGTGAAAAGTTAAATAGAAAATATCTGATGAATTCTGCTTCAAATCTTTCCTTTTGCAAGCTGACTTTAACCTGAAGACTTCACAATGTGACACTTAAAATGAAGCCACAGAACACCTACCTCTTTATTTCATTGTTAACACCATAAGCTATACGGAGAGCCTTCTCACGGAAAAATAAAATCCAGATAGTATTAAAGCATCTGCCAGTTACAGTTGGAACCACACACTGAATAGCTAGCTGTCTGCTCACTGTTCTTTCACTTAAGCACCTCATAATGTGTGTGGGTGGGCCTATGTTACGCAAAATAGGTAAACACTACATAATTCTAGATTCAATTGACTGAAGTGAGAATTCACTTCTCCCTCACCTCCTCCCTAAGGAAGTCTGTGGCCCAAAAGGGAAGAAACGGAAGTAAGAGGAAGCACAGAGCAATTTTTAACACAGGCTTAATATCAAGTTATAGAGTAAAGTACTTTCAGAAAGAGTATTGATATTCCATTTCTTAAAAGGCAGCCTGAATTAACTACATAAATATGCTATAAATGTCAGAAGTATAACTATGATACTGAAGCACCTTTTTATATTAGTAAACCTATTTTTACAGATTTAGTATAGTACTCACTCTGTTAAGCAACACTCCATTTTAAAAAATACAAGAATAAATACAATTCATATGTAAAGAAAGAAAGCCCCTTTAGCACTATTAAGTGAAAATGATTTTTGTGGTCTGGTTATAAAATACTATATTATCCTAGGCATAAAAACAGATGAACATTCAATCACATTTTCAATTGATCACACGTTTATTTCCAGCTTTATTCTTTACCACTTTAAATTAGATGCATTTGATGCTCATGAATGTGGAGAAACTACAGCAGTACCAAGAGGTAAGCTGGGATTGGACAAGCTTCATCAAATAGCTAATGAGAAGCACCTACTTACTGACATGTGCTGCTCTCAGATTATCCCACTAGTAAATTCCATTCTAGAAAGTACTGCCTGCTACTCCACATTTCCCCATATGCTATCTCAGGAAAAGAAGTGTGTTTTCTTACGGTGAATGGTTACACATAGAGTTAGTCTAATCCTCCAAATAGCCAAAGGCGAACCTGATTAATTACATTTAAGGTTATTTAAAAGAATACTAAAATTAAGTCACAAGAGTAAATGCTGTTCATACTTGTTCAATAATTTGCCCATGCAAATCATCTATAATTTCTACCCATTAAAGTTCAACTTGAGTTTAGATGCTTGATATTCTTTTATTAAAGTTCTTTAGCAGCCCCTAAGTGTTCAACCATTTTGCTGATTACAGCAGAGCCCTAAAATTATATTGATACCCATAGTTCAGAGCCACCTATGTAAATGGCTATCTAGACAATTTTAGACTTAATTCAATTACGTTATACTGAATAACACATTGCTTATAATACCTAACTGGAAAGTCAGTAAGTGTCCTTGGTGACCTTAATTGTAATAATTCAAAGTCCCACCTATAAATACATTTTTTTTAAAGCTGTATAAAAATACTTTTGGTGGCCCTAAGTTTATCTGCAAAGCATTCTCTCAATGTGTCCACAGGACAACAGTTCTGGTTCACAGTAGGGCTATCATTTTTAAAAGAACATCACTATAATAGTACCTAGTAACTTAGTGACTTGGCATAAAAGGAACCACCCTCTATCACAGAGCTACGAGTTTACTTCTGTTGTTTCTCAGCATTCCATAACTGTCACATCCCCTGAAGCAGTTCTTCTATAAATCTGTATAATGTTTCTTTGCTCCTTGTGCTGACAGCAGGCCCACTTAATTTGCAGCAAAATAAATCTGGCTGCTTATATCCAATGTTGACACCTGTTCAATCCAGGAAACATACCTGTAAAAATGATCAGGGCATATTCTAGGATTTGCTATTTGATGATCCTGCCTTGTCATGTGCGATTCTGGGCTGATGAAATTGCTCAAGAAGCCGGACATGACAGGTTTAATACTCATACTAAATAAAATGTAGTCGTAGTTGACTCTCAATGCCCTATACTTGATTCCATAACAAAACCTGAGGTCCTGCCATTCTTTGAACTAATATACCAACTCTTTTAATTTTGGAAGTATATTTCCTGCTTAACCCTAGAAAAAATAAGATAGCAATAGTTCTTGTATCATCCTTACCATCTTAATGATTAAAAACGGAGCATTAAGAGTATAAAAATTCCTTATATATTTCAAGATCTGTGTTTATATCAAATAATCTCTTGAGGAAATATATTTTTTCTTAAAGAGTTCAAAGAAGACATTAAAGACAAAAATCTCCATATTTTCTGAGTATTATAATCTATTTTTAAAATGGGACAAAGACCCATATTCATAAGGGAAAAAAAAAAGGGTTAGAATTAAATTTCTGAGCTTTTCAAACCTAAATTTTTTAAAAGATAACTTTATTTTTGCTTCTCATATATGCTTTATTTACAGTGATGTTTAATAAGATCATGAAGGCCAAATACAAAAACAAAACATAACCAAAACCTTAAGTAGCATTCTTGGTGGCAATCAAAGTTACCAAACTGGCAAATGAACCTGAATCTCAATGACCTTTCCCCTACTCTTCCATATCCTGCTTGGCCTACAAAAGTCTTAAACTTCCTTATTGTCCTCTATGATATCTGTACCTCTAGCAATTATTTCAGCTGAGCTCAGGGAAAATGACACACTTTCAGTTCTCTGAAACTTAAAAAAAAAAATAACTCCAGAAAACAAAACAAAACAAAGTATACTTACCTCACAATTTCTCACCCTTTTCAGATGTTTCTTTTCTTATGGACCTATTTTTCTTATTAGGTTTTGTTTCACCTTTGAACACACAGATCTCTGAGAACGTCCTTCTTCTTTAATGATCTCTGAATACTTCCAAGACAGCAATCAAGGACTCATTCCTCACAGTTCCTTTACCTCTAGCCACACCCACAGCAGGTGCATAAATTATTTCTTCCTTTACTGGTGACTCTTAGGTCACACATTCCTCTATCTCACAATGCAAATTCATACAGATGGCATTTGCTATTCTATAGTACATTTTTATTGAATACTGACATACGCCCAGTTTTTTACTTGTCAAATCCATCTAACTCCAATCCTTTTGAGAAAATGTACATTAGGCCTAAGATTTTTCAACAAGGTTTAAGAAGAAAAGTAATCACTGTTACTGTATTCTATAATTATATTTTAAAGATGGAAAGACCTTAATATACTGTGCAATTTGTTCAATTTTCCTTCCAATTTCATTTTATAACAGATGAGAAAAATGTATATTCAGAAAGGTTAAGTTATTTGATGACAGTCATAGGGCTAAGTAGTGCAGCTAGGTAACTGATCCTTGGACCCCTTTGTTAGAGTCTGTTTCATTAATTTTGGAGGCAATACCATAAGCACTAAAGAACAGAGCAGTCAGCCAACAAGTAACTCCTATCTTGTACTGTGTATTATTAACTGGAGATATCCAAGTGTTCAACTTTAGCTCCACTCTTGGCTATATGTTGTAATTTTATACCACAAAGAAAAAGCTGAAAATTAGACAAAAATTTAATGACAGGCATACCATGGAGATTTGTTTCTTTTTGCTCACCAGATAGAGCACTGCCTCCCTAAATTGACTGTTCATACTGCCACTTTATGGGCTTTGTTTACCTGGCAGTCTACTTAAATAAAAGAAAGCTTGGTATCAAAAGTACTGCCATAGGTAACCTACATAATAGGAAAAATTATTTGCAAATCATATATCTGATAAGGGACTTATATCTAGAGTATATAAAGAGGTCCCATAACTCAATAAAATATAAATAATGAAATTAAAAATTGGTAAAGGATCTATTTATTTCTCCAAAGAAGATATACAAGTAGCCAATATGCACATAAAAAGATGCTCATTAGTCATTAGGGAAATAAAAAACCCACAATGACCACTTCAAACACACTAGGATGGCTATTATCAAAAAGTCAGATAATGACAAATATTGGTAAGGATGTAGAAAAGCTGGAGTCCTTAATCACGGCTAGTGGGAAAGTAAAATGGTGTAGTTACTCTGGAAAACAGTCTGGCAGTTCTTCCAGATTAAACATTAAGTTATCATGTGACTCAGGAATTCAATGCCTAGGTAAATACCAAAGAGAAATGAAGACCTATGTCCACACACAGACTGTGCAAAAATCTTCACAGCAGCATTATTTGTAATAGTCCCAAAAAGTAGAAACAACCCAAATGTCCATCAATGATGGATAAACAAAATGTAGTATATCCATACAATGGAGTATGATTTTGCAATAAAAAGGAATGAAGTACTGATATTTACTACAACATGGATTAACCTTGCAAGTGAAAGAAGTCAGTCACAAAGAATCACGTATTGTATGATTCCTTTTATATGAAATGTCCAGAACAGGCAAATCCAGAGACAGAAAGTAGATTAGTGGTTGCTTGGGAGGAGATAGGAAGAGGAAAGAACAGGAAATTGGGGAATGATAGCTAAAGGGTATGAGATTTCTTTTTCGGGTGATGAAAATGTTCTAAAATTGATATGCTGCACAACTCTGAGACTATACTAAAAACCCTGAAGTTTACCCTTTAAGTGTTTACATACATGATTATAAAAATTATACCTCGATAAAGCAGTTACAATAAATAAGCAAGGAAATAAAGCACTAGTGCATTAAAAATAAAACCCCACTATAGACTCAAGGATTACTGGATGCTAGCACATGCCTCCAGAATTCAAATACATTACTGATCTTATGCAACTTTAGAGCCTACCTAAATTTTAAAAACTCTAGATACTGTTAACTCCTATTTCTGGAGCCAGAGAAACTGAGGGAAACTAATCTTTTGAACATTCTACAAGATCAATTTTCACAAGCAAAACTGAAAACTTTCCCAAATGAACTGCTTTTTGTACTAGAAATTATGAAACTGACACTTAGGTTTGGAATTTTAAATCTCATAATTTGTTTAAGACTAGTTTTAATCACAAACAGAGCTTTTTAATGTTTTTGCTGATAATCTTGCATCATGTTCAATGAGTGTTCTCTCTGACATCAACCACCAACTCTCCAATTCTGACACTGACTTGGTATCCAACAAATCAATTCAATTCTGACACTATCATCTACCTGGAGTTAGTGTCAGATCTCACAAGTTAAAGGGCTCAGTGCCAAAAGACACCCCCAAGTTCATATGCCTATCAAAAGTCTCAAACTACCTGACTTTTGACCAACTAACTATAAATTGGGGGTTCCCACAACCCCCTCCTCAGGTTCCATAATTTACTGGTACAGCTCACAGAAGAACACAAGAAAACACTTCTTTTATGTTTACTGGTTTATTATCAAGAAGGCAACCCAGGAACAGCCAAATGAAAGAGATGTACAGGGCAAGGTATGTGGGGGCTACAGTAGGGCAGTGGAGCTTCCATGCCCTCTCCACGAATGCCACCCCTCCAGTATCTCCATATGTTCACCAATGCAAAAATTCAACTCAATCTCCAGGCCTCTGTCCCTTTCCCAGAGGTCACTGGTGAGGATAAAACCCTCTTAATTTCCCTCATAAGTCCCAACCCTCTTAATTTCTTGGTTCTTCTGGTGACCAGCCATCTCGGGGCCCTACCCTAAGTTACCTTTCAGTTATGATCAGAAAGGGGGGTGTTGTAAATCATAAAAGACATCCTATCACTCAAAAATTTCTAGGCATTTTAGGAGCTCTGGGCCTGAAAGATATACAACAGCAACAGCATTACATTAAGCTGAATATTCAAATACATAGCTCAATATAAGCCCATGACCAATATAATTTCACTTGATTCCTATGAGGACAAAGACATTACCAAACCAACAAATTTGGTATTTAATCCAATGCCTGGTATTTAATATAAATACCTAATGCTTTAATTAATTATCTAGCCTGTCCCTCTAGCTAGCTAACTGTCCTATTTGGTTAAATAGCTATAAGTCAAAATCCTCTAATAACTAATATATCTAGGTTACCAGACGATATAGAAGTACCTAGATTAGTATAGGTTGAGCAACCCTAATCTGAAATTGCAAAATGCTCCAAAATCTGAAATTTTTGAGCAACATATGACATCATAAGTGGAAAATTCCACAAGTACTTAACACAAACTTTCATGAACAAAATTAATAAAAAAAATTGTATGAAATTGTTTTCAGGCTGTTTGCATAAGGTGTATACAAAACATAAATGAATTTTATAGGTCCCATCCTCAAGATGCCTCATAAGATAAATGCAAATATTCCAAATCCGAAACATTTCTGGTCCCAAGCATTTGGTTAAAGGATATTTAACCTATACTTCCTATAAAATGCTAATTAATGATTTATTAATAACAATTGTGAGCTTTCTTTGCAGTTTAATTAGTTTCAATGTTGGAGCAGTTTTTAAACCAAGGGCTGTGATCTCCCTACCCTTTTTTTTTTTTTTTTTTCCGAGACGGAGTCGTCTCGCTCTGTCACCAAGCTGGAGTGCAATGGCACAATCTTGGCTCACTGCAACCTCCACCTTCCAGGTTCAAGTGATTCTCCTGCCTCAGCCCCCTGAGTAGCTGGGACTATCGGCATGCGCCACCACACCCAGCTAATTTTTGTATTTTTAGTAGAGATGGGGTTTCACCATGTTGGCCAGGATGGTCTCAATCTCTTGACCTCATGATCTGCCCACCTCAGCCTCCCAAAGTGCTGGAATTACAGGGGTGACCAACCACGCCCAGCCAGTCTCCCTACTTTTAATTTAGTGCATCTAGAGTCACCAATAATACAATTACTAACCCAACAAATATTACTGAGCATTCACTGTTAAGGTCAGAAGTTATGGGAGTATTCAAACTACTGCAAAAGGTATGGCTCCCTATATCAAACATTTGTTTACTTATGCTTATTTAAAAAGGTATAAATCAATTCAGTACAGAACAGATACCACATTAATGCAAAAGACCATAAATGCTGTAAGACTTCAAAAAAAACTGTTACTACTTAGGAGGAAGAGGAACAGGATAAAGCTTCATAGAAGGAGAGATACTTGATTTGGACCTTGAGAGACAGACTAGATTTTGATAAGTAGAAAAAAAAAAACAGGTGGAAGAAACAATTGCATGAAGATAAAAAAGACAAGGGAAAAAAGTATATTGTGTTCTCAGGGAAGGACAAGTAAGTAGGTTCCCTGGAGTTTGGTTAGGAGATCAATATAGAGTAAGTTTGTGGAAATCATGAACCATGGCTTTGTAAGCTCAGTGACTGTCCGGAAGTGTTGAATAAATGTTTAATAGCTGAGTGAGATACATCTGGAAAGATAAAGAAGCGCCTGAAATAGCGGACCTTAAGAATCAGAGACTGAACTTTATCCTAAAGTTAATGAAAAACCTTTAAACTTAGGTTTCAGAAAGAGGAAGAAAACACACAAGTATATAGTGGGTACTAGGAACTTTCATATGTTAACCTTTACAATTGTCCTGTGACAGATCAGGAAACCAGACTAAATAATTTGTTCAAGGTCATTTAGAAACTAAGTGGCTAGAGCTGAGATATAAATTCAAGCATGTGTTCTTTCTACCATTCCATACTGCATGAATGAATAAATAAATAAATCAACCAACCAGTGCCAGAAGATGTCTGGCAACAATGTTTAGGACAAAAATAATGTACTATATCAAATTTACATTTTTAGTCTGTTTATTATTGCGTTATGGCAACTTACTTTTTTTGACAAATTTGAGAGGAATATTGAAATAGTCTGACCCAAAACAGAGGCTGTGTAGCATACATAAAATTCACTTTTGCGACCCTTGTGAAGTCATCTCAAAAAGAAACCTTTCAGAACAGATTAACTGATAGATGAGAGACCAATCTACAGGTGGAGAGAGAAAGATGTGCCATATATTTTAAGACAAGACAGATGAGGAAAACTATAAATTGAAAGGCCTAAAAGACACATACAGCCTGGTTATCTTTCTAGTTACTGATTCTCCTCACTTGTCTTGGTAATTTTTTACTATTTGTGAAAATCTATCTTGATGAATACAGGAGGCTCATGTGGGCTCCCTGAGGATTTGCATATATTATGATTGAATTTCTCCCAGGAGGAAGGCTCTTTCCCTAAGGAAGGAGATCCTTGGAGTCACCAGACAGTGATGGGTGCAACAAATCAGTAATGTGGCTCTTTCCTTGAGTAAAATGGGTTGTATGAAAATGTCTGGAACGCAATTATGTCAAAGAAATAAGAAACTGTACATAAAGCTGGAGGATGCTTATTAAACTATGTAAAACTAGCTTGGACAAAATCAGAAGGAATCTGTAGATGTTAGATATGGTCTTTCTATTTTTAGATATTGAGAACAAGTACAAATTAGATCAAGTATGAGTTTACTCAGATTGGGGGGAGTAGGGTAGGGTGGATTGGAACAAACCCCAAAAAATTATTCAATTATGATTTTTAATATCTGTAGACCAAACTATAAAACTGTACTTGAAAAAATTCAGTTTGGTATAAACAAAAAGTATGACAATTATTAATTCCTCTTTACATCTTTATGGTAGAGAAAAATATCTTTATACTCTTAAGATGGATAGACTACCAAGACCAGAACAAACATCCCCTTAAAGCTTATTCATTTGAAAAGTTCAGGTTGTTATCTAACACTTTTGCTATTTATTCAACAACAACAACAAAATAAAGGAGAATGAAGACATAAAACCTATTAAATTCCAAGCCATTAAGAGTTTATTTGAGGCTGGCCAAAGTGGTTCACGCCTGTAATCCCAGCACTTTGGGAGGCCTAGGCAGGAGCGCTGCTTGAGCACAGGAGTTTGAGACCCGCCTGGGCAACATACTGATTCATTGTCTCTAATAAAGTTTAAAATTTCAGACAGTTATGATTCCGTATGAAACTTGTTGGGCCACCATGCTTTAGTAGATCATAACATCACAGTTATGTTTTTCAAACAATGTTGAGTGAGGTTTTATTTTTTAAGTTTATTTTTCCTCACACTGTCATGGAGAAGAGTAAGGTTCTTAACATTGAGGAATATGGCTTGAATTTGAAGTGGATGTCTTCTGGGAACTTTTGTTATATTAAAAATATATTCATTTAATGCTATTTTAACTTTTTCCCCAACCCTCTATTACCAACAAGAACTTGACTGTGATCACTGTCAAAGATTACTGTACTTGAAACTGGAACTAACTTGGAAAATCTAGGTGGCTGTCTAAGCTGACCCCTGAAAGTTGAAATTTAGCTCCCCTTAAACCACACTGTTAGGATTGACCACTAAACAGGACTATCATTTCCTTTTTTCAAATCAGGTCTCCAGTTTACCTACTCTTTTTCCAATCAGCCACCTGAGATAAAAACAGACTCCTCCCATTCATATAACTTACGTCTATATTCTAGACTTCAGAATGGAAGTCCTTCTTCCTGAAAAGAAGGAATTCTGCTAAATCAAGTTCCCTTTCAGGCAATTTCAGCTCTGGCCAACATTTGGTAGATAAAAATTATCAACGTGTTTTCTTCACACTCAAAACTGAGAACCTATTTGCATCAAAACTGAGAATCAAAGGTGTGTACAGGGGTAAGGAGGAATAGTATAGTTTTACAGCCTAGAAAAATAATTCTGCTTTACACCCTGGTATTTCTAAAATTCAGGTTAGCTAGTCTGAAACTCCTGGGTTACTCTCACTTATGGAGTGCCTACTATGGTTCAGATTCTGTGCCAGGAGACTAATAAGAAACGTTCCTATCTTAAAGTAGCTAACGGAATTGGAAATAACACTTTTCCCCTCTAGAATTTTTCAAGATTTTCTATTTCTAAGCATGTAATAATAATAGTATTAAAAGTAAATAAAGTTACACGATATATTTTTCTGCTTTTGAACTAAGTGATTAGAATTGCTAATGTACTTCTTATACTATATACAGTTTAATTGCCACAAACATTTCTTTCTCCCCACATCCCACCACCAGAGCAGATTCTTTTCTTTCTTATAGTACCTCAAAAATTCCTAAAATTTTACATTTCTAACCAGAGTTACAGACTGAGTCTGATTAATGTGACATCCATTAGGTTTTAAAAACATTTTTACTGTACTTCTACTGTTATCTTTGTCCTAATAATGCCACTTGCCTTTACTGGAGTTTACTGCAGAGTATGATACTAAGTTTAAATTTCTGCACATATCTATGAATTTCATGAAGCTTTAAATTCTCAGCAAGGATCTCCTCTATTAATATTTTCACATAGTAACATTTGTCAAACTCTTAGGTTTCATGTAAGTTAACATGATTATTTTTTCACAACAGAAATTCAAATCTAGATCCTAATTAACATATTGCTCCTTCTCTGAAGACCTTGACATAGACATAAAATTGCTGATATTTGCATCTGTAAGTTTGGTGGGTTTTTTGTTGTCGTTTTGTTTTACCTTTCACCATGGAAAATTTGGCCAATCACCATCACAATGTTTACTGAGCTAACTATCTACAAGGACAAATAGCAAAGTTTCTTATTCATTCCAGCTAAATCGATCCTAAAGGTGTTATTCACAACCTTAATGAACATTTGCCAAAGTGCCACCCTTTTTAGTATCAATAAAAAGCAATCTTATAATAAAGGTTTATTTTGTTTTGAAAAAAAGCCAGGGTTCTCAAATTTACTGTATTACTTTGCAACTCTTGCTTCCCTTGCCTCCAACATTGTGTGGGTGGAAGAAAGAAACCAAGATATTCAGAACAAAATGTGAAGTCAAGAGAAATTTTTAGACAGCAATAAGTTGTGAAAATCACTTAAATGTACTGTCAGAACAATCGTTTGTACAGAAATATAAATGAAGGTATTTTAATATACCCCTGGCATTCAATGAAAAAATATGAGGCTCAGAATACCATAAACTCAGAGATTTTATTTGTTTAAACGAATTGGGCTCCTTTATATATAACTCAATAAACTGCAATTAAAACCATATTCAAACAAGTTTTGTCCAGTTCCTCTTCTTAATACCTATTCAAAAAGAAGACTTTATTTAAAGACAAATTCTTAATAATTCATGAAATATATTATTCCTTTGTGATTATGAAACTGTTCTTCAGTTCATATTGAGACTAAGTTTTCTAAGACCATTAATTTAAAGTCACACTGTATCTTCAAAAGCGCACTTTAAACAAACCACCTATTATTTATAAAACACACTAGGACATATGTAAACACCAAACAAATAAATACACTGCTGATTCTAGAATATGTATAATAGAATATAGTCTACAATTGCTAGTATTGCTGATCCATATAAAGTCACAAAAATTTCTTAAATGATAGAAGATTAAAGTAGCACCTTTTAAGGCAATGCATGTGCTATTTAGTTTTCATGCAAATCGCTCATTACCTCTCCAGCGACACAACATAATTTTTGTTTGAAATGATCTGCAACTCTAGCATATACTACAAGTAATTATCGTAGTGGCTGAAGTAGAAAGCTTTTCATTTGATGTGTCCCAATAAGCTACCTAGCTTTTGATTCTGAAATTTCAAATCATATGTCTTTTGAATCTACCATAATTCTAGATTCTTTCCCAACTTCCCCCCCAATTTAAAGTGACATGACTGTTCCTCTCTATATCACATATTATCAAAAAAAAGAATATTTTTTGAGATGGGATCTGGCTATGTTGCCTGGGCTAGTCTGAAACTCCTGGGTCACTCCCATTTTAGCCACCCGAGTGGCTGGGACTACAGACACATGCAACTATGCTCTGCTCATATATTAGACATTTTTGACAAAAATGAAACTGAATATGTAATAAACGCTCAGCTAAAAAGGGTTAACATTATCACTATTCACTTTTTAAAAACTCTAATAATATTTCAAGACCCATTTGACATTCTTTTCCTAGTCTGGAAGTTTTTCCTTATATTCTAAAATGGGTATAATCTTTTTTGAGCTCCCATAGTTTATCTGCAATTCTTTTATGTGCTTTGTATCCAGTTTTGTATTACTGTTACATATATTTTGTGCTGTCTTCTATTAAAGCTGAACACTCCTCCAAAGGAGAAACTGTCTTGCTCATTTTGCAGCACTGAATATTGAATAAAGGGAAAAACATTAAAAATAGTTTGCTAAATTAGATCTTATGAAGTCTTTATTTTAATTTGGTGCATAAAAAGGCATAAATATTTCTATAGAATTTATTCAAGATATTTAAAAGAAAAAAATAAAATTTTCCAGAGACTATAGAATGTTAAAGCCTTTTGAAAATAGATGTGCTCATTCATATACACAGTAATATAACAGAGGAAACAGGAGAAGCTATCTAAATGATTATATTAGAGGCCATAATGTATTATTTTTTATTTCATTTCATACTTTCGGTGTTGGAAGAGTAAAACACAATGGGTAACTTGTTTTCCTTTTTGGTAAGAACTGGGTTTTAATTTTCAAACTAAAATCAGTTTTAGAAATCACACATAAAGCCTCCATTAGTGCCTTTCATAACCTTTACTCCTATCTCTCCCTGAGTATCTAGGAGAGAACCTTCATTTTCATGGTTCTTTATGAATTTCTTGGTCCAAATGCACAATCTGCTTAAGACATTAAAGAACTCGATATCAACAAATTTCATTACTAAAGCTAATGGGAAATTTAATAATAAGATATTACATTAAATTTGTTAAAGCAGTGCCAAATTTTAAATTTTGATACATTCTCAAAGCCCTTAGGGGTCAAAAAGTCCTCGCAATTCTCATTTATATATATTGCTTTAAAACAGCAATGTGAAAGTGAATTCACATCCCAAATTAGCGCTAAATACTAAATAAGAAAAAAACCGGAGGTTGCATTGAGCCAAGATCACACCACTGCACTACAGCCTGGGCCACAGAATAAAAATAATAAATAAAAAAAAAAAAAAAAAAAAACCATGAACAGGTCTTTTCTAATTGACTGCTAACTCTTAAAATAGAAAAGGCACTATTGAACATTATGAGCATCTGTTTTCTGCTGCCCAACAAATATTCCTCCTTTCTCTCATATAATGGTATCTTCATTTTCTTTTTGGAGGAAACCCCTCTTTTATTCTTAGTTTATGTATCTCTGGAGTTGACTACACCCTCAAACATGATGGCTGGACTTATGGTACAGTCTCAAAAATGGGAGCTTCATATTCTGGCCACAAGGGAGTGAGCCAGTCAGAGCCAATGAAATGAAATGAGACTTTTGCTGGGACTTCTAAGAAAGATAGTCACCCTTTCCAGCTATATATGACACTGGGTGGATTTAGGTGTTAGGGAAATTGAAGCCATCTTTTGCTCATGTACAGATGGATCAGAAAGTCAACACCAAGGAGCAGCACTAAGAAATGTACAGAAATTGAGTCTTGACATTATGAGAGGCTTGGGTGGAGCCATTCTCAGCCACACCTATCCTGGACCAGTGTACACAAATCAAAACCTTTCCTTTTTTTCCCTTTAAGCCTGTTTTAAGTTGTTTCTGGCACAATAGTGTGTCTTAACTGACATAACTATTTCAAGCATGTTTGTTTCCCCAAAAGCAAATATATTAGGTCACAGAATCTAGTTTCAAAACCAAGGTAAAAACAGACTTTTCATCACAGATGATTCCGGTTTTTCAAATCTGCCCTCTTCTCAAAGATTATAGATTTTTCTATCATCTGTCTTTATACTGTTTTAATACAAAGAAAATTCTTTTTCCACAAAGGAATAAAATACTAACAATGGAAAAAAGAAAATAAGTAATGGGGAATGAGGTTGGGGAGTGAGCAAATCATCTATAGAAGCTTCAAATAGTAATCAGATATGCTTTTTATTTTTACTAAAGGCCTAAATGAATGTCACAGTCTAAAGCTTATAAAATTAAGCAGATTCAACTATATACAGCATCTAATACAAAGACACCAAAATACTAAACTCAAAGATTCTATTCAAAAAACAGCTGATAAAATTCACAGAAAAACTAAAAGGCAAATCACTGCATAATTTCAAGAGGTAATGGTTAATCATATTCATAAAAGTTCTTGATTTTAAGCACAGTATGTAGTTACAACATGCTAATGAGCCTCAGTCATTCTGAAAATGTTTTGCAAAAGAAGATTTAACACAGTAAGTAAATCACGACAACTGAAGTCACTATATAGTAATGTAAAACTAGTACTTCCACTTTCTAGGGATTTTGGTGACTATTAACAGAAATGGAGAAAAACATAAAATAGAATTAAACATATATTCTTATGCTTCTCAGATCATATTAAAGTGAGCTTTTACCTGCATATTTTAGAAATTCTACATTTTAAGCACCACATGTGACACTAGAATGAATTATATTACTCCTGTGATCACAATGAGACCATTAATATGGAGGCTATATGCAAGAGGATAAGATAAATTATTATTACTTGAGATGAAGTAAAATAGAATGATGTCTGACTCCTGGCACTATCATTTAACAGCTGTGAAACTTGGACCAACTCCAATGAGTCTCAGTTTCCTAACCTGAAAGTCTAAGACAATAAATAACAGTAACTAACATATATGCAGTGCTTATCATAATAAATGCCAGGCATTTTTCAAAGAGCTTTTTAAAAATTCTTTAACTCCTAATAATGTTCTTAGGAGAGAAGTGATATTATTATTTCTATTTTATATAGGAGGGAACTGAGGCTCAGATCAGTTCAGTAAATTGCCTGTGATCAAACAACTACTAAGTGCTGACATCTGGGATTGGAACCCGAGAAATTCTGGTTAACAGCCTATACTTGCAATCATTAAATCCTATTACCTTTTAATATAATATTACCTACCTCAAAGGATTGTTATGGGACATTAAACAAATGTCTAGTACACAGTAGTGGATCAATAAAGGTTTACTGTTAAGAGTTCTTCTGACAGTAAATCCTATTGAATAACCTGAATATTTCTATTATCAATTATTTAGAAATGATTACTTCAGTATACAAACTATTTTCTGCTAAAGAGAATTTTTTTGGGAAAGGGACAATGCTGGAAATTAATTTCTATTAAGGGTAATAAATCATTTTGAAGACTTCTGTAGTGTGGTATTCTTGAGGCTGCCATAGGTTTGCCCCTGAGCATGGATATGGGAAGTACTTTTGAGACATCCATGGGGAGAGTTAGAAACAAATATACAGAGTCATCCCTGGTATCTGCAGGGGACTGGTTCCAGGACTTCTCTCCAATACCCAAATCTGCAGATGCTCAAATCCCTTTTCTAAAATGGGATTTTTACTGGAACACAGTATTTGCAAACATCCTCTGGTATACTTTAAATCATCTGTGGATTACTTATAACAGCAGTCCCCATCTTTACGGCACCAGGGACCAGTTTCGTGGAAGACAATTTTTCCACGGACAGGGGTTGGGGGTGAGTGGTTGTGGGGAAATGGTTTCAGGATGAAACTGTTCCACCTCAGATCATCAGGCACTTGTTACAATCTCATAAGGAGAACACACCCTAGATCCCTTGCATGTGCAGTTTACAATAGGGTTCACACTCCTCTGAGATCTAATGCCCTGCTGATCTGATAGGAGGTAGAGCTCAGGCAGTAATGCTTGCTCACACACCACTCACCTCCTGCTGTGTGGCCTGGTTCCTAACAGCCCATAGACAGGAATATGTCAAAGCCCTGGGGATGGGGCCCCCTGACTTACAATACCTAATAAAATGTAAGTGCTATGAAAATAGTTGTTATACAGTACTTTTTACTTGTATTATTTTATTGTTGTATTGTTATTTTTTATTGTATGCTTTTTTCCAAATATTTTTGACATATGGTTGGTTGAATCCTCAGATGTGGATCCCATGGATATGGAAGGCCAACTGTACTTGAGAAATAAAGGCAGAAACTACAGGTTCCTAACTGGCATGTAGAGAGTGAAATAGTAATCTTTTTTTTTTGAGAAGGAGTCTCACTCCATTGCCCAGGTTAGAGTGCAGTGGTGCCATCTTGGCTCACTGCAACCTCCACCTCCCAAGTTCAAGCAATTCTCCTGCCTTGGCCTCCCAAGTAGCTGAAATTACAGACACATACCACCATGCCCGGCTAATTTTTGTATTTTTAGTAGAGACGAGATTTCACCATGTTGGCCACTCTTGTCTGGAACTCCTGACTTCAAATGATCCACCCACCTCGGCCTCCCAAAGTGCTGGGATTACAGGCATGAGCCACTGAGCCCAGCCAGAAACAGTAATCTCTACTAATATTGAATGAGGCATAACAGATATGAAAAGGAAATAGAAGTCTTTTTCACTATGTTAAGTTTGAAGAATTTGGGTTAACATGCCTAATAAGCAGTTGAAAATTTAAGTTTGCACACAGAGAGAGGTCCTGAGTTGGTGACAGATCTTTCTCACTCCTTTTTCTCTTTCTACTAGACCAAGTCAGGATGCCAGTAAGAATAATAAAAATAGTTTCCAATTCTTGAGTGCCTACTTGATGCCTGACCGTGCTGAGCTTTATATATTATCTCTATTCCTTTTCACAACCTTACCAGGAAGATACAGGTGGAACATCCCTAATCTGTAAATCTGAAAGCCAAAGTGCTACAAAATCTGAAACTTTCCAGTGCTAACATGACTCTCAAAGGAATTGCTCTTCCAAGTATAATGCAAATATTCCACAATCTGAAAAAAACTGAAATTCGAAACACTTTTTGCCCCAAGCATTTTGGATAAGGAATTTAGTAAGTCCCTGGTGAGGCTTGTACTCACAACCTTGAGACTAAGTAAACTGAATCAACTGTCCAAGACAACATAGCTGCTAATCAGTGGGGGAGGCATCTGAATACAGTTTTATTCTTATCAAAGCCTCTTTCTATTATACTACCATAGGTTTAACTTGAATGACCAAGTTCATTCTGGAAAGGGAAAAAGAGCAAAACTAATGGAGCTCTCAAACTGAGAATATAGGGAATGAGTCTAGGAATATGAGGCTTCAAAAAGTACAAGTTTAATAGTGATATGAAAGAGCTGGAAAGAAAGAAGAAGTTATGATTTAAAGACACTTTAAACCAGAAGGAGTGTTGGAAATGGCCTAGAACTTTTATAAGTAAAGTGTGGTCCATGGCCTACAGCAGTAGCACACCCAGAAGCCTGCAAATAATGCAGAATCTCAAGCCCCAGCCAGACTTACTGAATTAGCATATCCATTATATGATCCTTAGGTAATCTCTACAATACATTAATGAGAAACACTGGTCTGATACCATTACAATAGATGAAGACACTAACCAGGTTAAAAAAAAACAGTTTGCAAAAGCTAGAACTCAGGTCTCTTCTTTCAATAGATGAAGACACTAACCAGGTTAAAAAAACAATTTGCAAAGCTAGATCTCAGGCCTCTTCTTTCAATAGATGAAGACACTAACCAGGTTAAAAAAAACAGTTTGCAAAGCTAGAACTCAGGCCTCTTTATTTCTCAATCTAGGATTCCTATGTCTTCATTATGTGCCCTCCAGACAAATACAACACTTCAAATTTCACTAACTTGAGGTCTGTGCCATAAACATTCAGGAGTTAAAATGAGTTTCCATCAAATTATCACCAATCATTTTTATTTGTCTCCATTCCATTTGGAATTTTAAGTGCCCCCATGAGTTTTCTACAATCATTTGTTTTTAACATCACTAAATGAAATATAAACATGCTATCTCTGACTACAAAGAATTCTTCTTAAGCTCACACAGTTTCAACCCTAAACACCCAATGTGAAGAGACAGTATAGATAGAATAGAGAGACTTTCTATAGGCAAATTATTTAAAGTCATGGAATCTTAGAGCTGGACGAGGCCCAATATAGTTGAGATGACAAACAGATTTCATCAGAATGGCAATTATATATATGGTTTCTGACAGTGCTGTATCAAAAAGTTATCTGAAGCTGGTTTGGGATCAGCTATTAGCTATATCTGCAATGGGTTGGTTCCAAAGAGGGTGTGAGTGCCAGAGTTACTGACCTTGTAAAGATAAGGAAACTAGGGCCCAAAGAGGTTAAATGAAATATATAAGGTCACATATTGAGAAGATGAACCAGAACTCCAGGTCCCCAACTTCTGATATAGTGGTTTTTATCCTGTATCATACTGCCTCTCCTCTCTATTTATTCAATAAAAAACACAAAATCCTTTTCATGTAATAGATAACTAAAACCTAACCAATTAGAAATTAACTGGGAATAAACACCTCAGCTGGTTTTATGGGCATTAAAGGATTTACAATCCTATAATAAGGACATACATGGAAGTACACTAAAAGATTTAAAATGAAGCCCACAACCTATGGAATGTATCACCGTGATCAATGAATGATCTCTGACTCAGACTGCTTTCTGACATTCTCACTTCATCTAGAGTTTTTCCATATAACAATTCTTCTTTAGAGTTTAGCCATGATGACTCAGGGTACCTAGATGGTATGAAGGAGCCTTCAATTTAAGGAGTAGGAGGAAAATGAGGGGGCCTACTGAATCATTAGCAGCCTACTGAGTTCTGAAACTCAGCAAATCCTTTTGGAAGCCATTTTAAAGTCAGCTTTAGGAGACAAATTCTGGCTAAAGCTTTACAAAACTGGTCCTTAAGCGCTGAACTATATTGAAATGAATCAACATGTCATTTCTAAAAGAGACATAACCAAAAAGCTTTAGCAAAATGTGATATTTTTGTTGAATAAATGTTAGTGATGAATTTTAAAAAAATGTCTGCTCTCACTGAAGTTACAGATTTGCTCAATGTTCAACAGTTTTAAGAGCCCATCTCAAAATTCATCATAGTTCCTTTGGTGAACGAAGAGGGCTACTTCAGAAACTGAATCATCCTATTCTAAATGAAAATAACAGTGAAGCAGTAAGCATATTTAAAAAGCTTTCTGATACATGAGGTATATCTATAGGACAGGTTTCTAATTAGAAGCAGCCACACTTTACAAGAGATACATATTTAACAGATTTTCTCATGAATGATGAACTTAACTAGTTTTGTAATTTGGATGTTTCTATCCTTTGACGGTAAATTTAAAGAACGACAGAAATAATTCAAAGAAAAATCCATCATACTAATAGTAGTTTAAAATCAAAGCAAATCAGCTTTTAGTGCTACCAGTACATGCAGTTCATTAAAAACCTGAAATAAACCCAGAGGAACATGAAGTACTATCCATACTATCTGCCAAGAACCAGGAATTCAACATTAAGAAAAATATCAGGGCCGGTCACTTCATAATTCATTCTTGTGGAAGGAAGAAGTTAAAAACTTCTTTGCCACATTACTGATATTTTCATCTTTTCCTCTTGATTGTCAAATAGAAGCTCAACAGAAGTAGTTTCCCCCTAAGGTCATATATAATTATTATTACAGTAATGATGAAATCCCCAATTGTTTGACATTTTTAGAAAACACAACAAACATCAACAGCTGAAAATAGCTTTTGAAGTTCTACTAGGCTGTTTGTTTTATTATCAAACTTTGCTAGTTTAGGTATGTAGGTTCTGGATGGATACAGGATTAACTCAAGGAGTTTCAGTTTAAACTCAAACTGTTTCCTACATTATTGGGTTTAGAAAGTATTGTATCCTACAGGCCATGTAGTTGTCTCTTAGTATCTGATGAGAGATCTCCATCAAGACATACACCAGAAATAGGCAAGGAAAGTTTAAAAAGATGAAGTATGGGCCGGGCGCGGTGGCTCAAGCCTGTAATCCCAGCACTTTGGGAGGCGGAGGCGGGTGGATCACGAGGTCAAGAGATCGAGACCATCCTGGTCAACATGGTGGAACCCCGTCTCTACTAAAAATACAAAAAATTAGCTGGGCATGGTGGTGTGTGCCTGTAATCCCAGCTACTCAGGAGGCTGAGGCAGGAGAATTGCCTGAACCCAGGAGGCGGAGGTTGCGGTGAGCCGAGATTGCGCCATTGCACTCCAGCCTGGGTAACAAGAGTGAAACTCCGCCTCAAAAAAAAAAAAAAAAAAAAAAAAAGATGAAGTATGGCACAAATAGGAAAAGTATTACACTTGCCTTCCATAGGTTACTTTTTTATGCCTTTAATTCATTCCAAGTCTACTTTATAAGTATAAAACTGGCAGACAAACACTGTTGAAGAGCAATAGGCATGAACAAAGCTGCCAAAGGATGATAAAGAGAGCTATTGGTAAAGTAATGAAGAGATGAAAGTGAAACAGGCAGGAAATTACAGTACCTTGCAATGCACAAGTTGAGAATAACCTTGAACCTGTTGCTGCAAAAATCTACAAAGCTTAATATACTGAATTTTGAAATAATTTCTCAATTACTGTTACTCATTATTATTTCCAAAATTAAGTATAGACTTTAACATAGTCATAAAGTTAAACCCAACATGAAATGTAAAATGCCCTTTTGCAAAGCAACTTCTTCTCTCCAAATGAAAGTTGTATTATTACTTCTATTCTCTACTTAATTTACCCATTTGAGCCTTAGCTCATTAGGTCACAGACACTTAAGTAGAACCAAGTTAAGAGAATTATCCATAGTCATATTTACTATTTTGTGAGAACTGTTTTTTTCCTTTCCTTCCTTCTCTTGCTGCCTTCCCACTCTTTCTCTTCAATCATAAGTTATTTATTTATTCCACAAAATGGAAACGAAAAAAAAATCATCCTGCCAGTAAATCAACAGCCTGAATTAAAGGTATTTCTAAAATAAGTCATACTTCAGTATGGTCATCATCATAGAACTTCAAAAACCTTTATGAAAAACCATTGCTACTTTTTTTTTTTTTTTTAAGAAGAATCAAAGGTTTTAGGCTTTCAGAGTTAATGGAAAGCCCAGGAATTAAATATAGGCTCAGCTGTTCTATGTTAATAGACTCGTGTTTAAAATACATTAAATAACCTAGTGTAGCAGCTGAGTCCTGATATGTGCAGTATATGATAAGAGTCTGGCTATCTATCTATACATTTACATGAATATATACATCTATACACATTAAAGGGACAAAAACTCTGAGTGAATTAAATAACTAGATTCCTAACAATTTACTGAAAAATGTTTAAAATAGGAAGCTTTGTTAAAGTATTCCTTATATGGTTATATACTTACATTCTTAGTGGTCGCTATGTAATTTACTACATAATAAAAGTTTCTAAGTTCTACTTAATGCCATTAAGTTTTAACTATGATTGGTTAAAAATACAAATAAAAACATTGTGCTCCCCCACCATTGCATATAAATAACTAAAAAAGAATGCCTTTCTTTATTCAATATTATCAGAAGAGTAAAAATCATTGAAATAAGTCTAGTTTCTCAGTTTGGAAAAACTGTACCTCTAAAGAATGAACTAGTATAGTAATTGTTCAAAACTAGTAATCCTACATGCATATTGTCCTGAGAGTAGATTTTTACAATCCATATTTATTGAAGTTTTTGGGGGGCATTTAAACATTTAGATGAGATCCAAATTTTTCTATGCCTTTAATAATAAGATTAAAAACAGTTCTTTATGGTAAATCAGAATGTTCTCAAAACAACTACTAATCTGAGAAATGAATCATGAATACAAGACTTAAGAGCCAGATTCATCTCTTAACACGTGTCTTTTAGTTCCGCAAGTGTATGTCATAGCAAGAGTTACACAATTTCACTACATTTTAAATACCATCCCTTCAGTCTTGAATGCAGGATATAAATGAAACATGAAATGACTGTTTTGAATATTTAGTATTATGAACTGTATATGATCTTGTGTGTACGTGTGTGTGCGCGCACACGCGTTTTAACTTATGAGACCTTAAATATCCAAATGAGTATGGTGCCTTCCGTACTAGTCACTCTTAGAGGTGAAATACCCTTATTCCAAATGATGCTACCACAGTCCACAACATTATTAAAATTCCTTTTTAGTTTATGGATGGGTCTGACTTTTATAAACAATAACTGCTTTCTCAGAGTGGCTCTGATTTTTAGAAATAGCATTGTTACTTCCCATTTTCTTTCTGTCAAGATCCTTTGTGAGTCACATCTGATAAATAACATGAAATATCACATGGAAAATCACCCCGTTTTTCCTTAAAAACAAGAAGTAAATACAAAGTAATGAGTTATTTTCACGTGCAGCTCTTAAACTGGCTTAGACGACAAAAAATTTTCTAAAAATACTGAGTAATGTTAGTGTTGTTGTGTAAGTGTATAGCTTTCACAGTGACTACTCTAAAGTAGAAGACTTAGATAGGTGTATAAAATATTTTTACTTTAAAGCAATATGGACAACCAGCCATACACAATTGAGACTCCTCTACACTTCCTTTACCATGCTGATGCTGATTTTAACTACTCATGAGCACCCTGATCTAGTTATGCTAAGTGTTTTGTTTTGAGATGAGATCTGGTTATGTTGCTCAAGCTGGTCTGGAACTCCTGGGCTCAAGTGATCCTCCCACCTCAGCCTCTTGAGTAGCTGAGACTACAGGTGCAAGCCACTATGCCTGGCTCACACTCTTCTTGCAGTTTCTCACAGTCTAGGCATGCTCCCACCTAAGGGCCACTGTACTTAATATTCCCTCTGCGTATGTCTTGCTCCAAGATGACCTACCAGGCTTGCTCTGTTACCTCCTTCAGGTCATTACTCACTTTCTCAAATATTTACCTTCTTCTCAATGAAGTCTTTTCTGACTACCCTTTAAAACTACATTTTGGCAGGCCAGGCGTGGTGGCTCATGCCTATACTCCCAGCACTCTGGGAGGCTGAGGTGGGTGATCACCTGAAGTCAGGAGTTCGAGACCAACCTGGCCAACATGGTGAAACCCTGTCTCTACTAAAAATACAAAAATTTGCTGGGCATGGTAGTGCATGTCTGTAATCCCAGCTACTGCGAAGGCTGAGGTAGGAAAACCCAGGAGGTGGAGGTTGCAGTGAGCCGAGATCACGCCACTGCACTCCAGCCTGGGCAATGAGAGTGAAACTCTATCTCAAAAATAAAAAACAAAAAACCTGCATCCTCCTCCCACCCCATAATCATATCACATTTATTCCCCTTCCCTTTCCCTGCTTTATTTTCCTGTTTGTGTGTGCAACTGTTTATTAAGGGAAATTTCAAATATCCACAAAAATAAAGAGGAGGTGAGAAATCTCATGTATCCATATAGCATCTACCTTCAGCAATTTTCAATATATGGCCAATCTTGTTTTGTCTATGTTCCTCTCCCTTTCAATATTTTAAAGTAAAAACCCACACATCACATTTTAAGTTGTAAACACTTTATTATACATCCCTCAAAGAACACTTTAAAAAAAAAAAAGTACATTTGTCAGTTTTCTCACACCTGAAAAAACTGACAAATCCTTTTCATTAAATATCCAGAGTCTAAATTTCCCCAACTTTGAATAAATGTCTTTTTACAGTTAGTTTGCTCAAAGCAGGATATAACTAAGGTTCATACATTGCATTTGGTTGATAAGCCTCTCAAGTCTCCTTCAGTCTTATAGTTTTCCCTCCCTCTCTTATTTCTTGCTATTAATTTTTTGAAGAAACTAGGTCATTTTTCTTTTATTTATTTTTTTAATTTTTATTTTTTTGAGACAGGGTCTCACTCTGTTGCCCAGGATGGAGTGCAGTGATGCAATCATGGCTCACTGCAGCCTTGACCTGCCATGCTTAAGTGATCTTCCCACCTCAGCTTCCTGAGTAGCTGGGACCATGTCCAGCTAATTAAAAAAATTTCTTTGTAGAGACAGGATCTCACCATGTTGCCCAGGCTGGTCTTGAACTCCTGGGCAAGAGGGGTCTTCCCACGTCAGCCTCCCAAAGAGCTAGGATTACAGTTGTGAGCCATCTTAAAACACAAAGTATTTTATTTATTTTACGGTTTGTGTCTTGTTAGTAGAATGTAAACACCATGAAGGCAGAGATTAGTCTGTGAGGTATCAGCATCTAGACCTGTGACGTGTAAAAGGCATCCAATAAATATTGAATGTATTTGGCATCCATGCCAAAAGTCCACTGCTCACCATCAGCAGAAATTGCTAATCACGGCACTCTTTCCTGCTAAGTCTGAACAAGGACTCCCAGTTTTCTCAACAAAGCACTCTAAGCAGCCACCACTAAACAATCAGATTTGGTACCCCAAATGAAATTTATTTGCTGTCCCTGCTTTAGCCCCCTTCAGAAGTGTTCTATCTCTAAAACATAAATTACTGACTGTGTTTCTTGTCAACTATACTTAAACATTTCTTAGTTTATTTTAGACAGTTTAGGGGAAAAAGAAGACTGTAGCCAAAAAAATAATAGAAAAAGAAACTGCAGAAGATGGTGGGAAAAGGGGGGTATTACATATTTTTAGCATTAGAAACATCCCAAGAGGTTCATTATAAAATAAAAATCAGCAACAAATTTTCTGAAAAGGAAGTAAATTACATGTGTGTTGAATTAATTTTTTAAAAAATACATGAACAGTCACGATTAACCGGAGGTTAAAGACAGATGTCAGGATTTTCCCATTTATAGGCATCAGCAACACATTCTATTTTCCTGCAACTGGTATTTTGAGGTGTAAAAGTATTACAGAGGTGATATAAGAGTACTATGTAGAACCCCATTTCTCTGAAATGGACTTTATGTAGCAAAAAGAATCTGACATATCTGGTACAACATTCTGAAAAAACTGTCAATTCTTCTTACAGTCATTTACAATTCATTTCTGTTAAACTATCAGATGAAGCTCTTTTTCTCTAGGCTTATTTCTGAAGGTAGCTATGCTAATTGAAAGACTCCAGGCTGGGTATGGTGGCTCAGATCTGTAATCCCAGCATTTTGGGAGGCTGAGGTGGGCGTATCACAATGTCAAGAGATCAGGACCATCCTGGCCAACATGGTGAAACCCCAGCTCTACTAAAAATGCAAAAATTAGCTGGGTATGGTGGCACACGCCTGTAGTCCCAGCTGGTCAGGAGGCTGAGGCAGGAGAATCACTTGAACCCGGGAGGTGGAAGTTGCAGTGAGCTGAGATTGCACCACTGCACTCCAGCCTGGCAACAGAGCAAGACTCCGCCTCAAAAAAAAAAAAAAAAAAAAAGACTCCAATCAGATGTTTATGTTTTGATTACTTTTTCTATCAAAAAAGAAAAAAATTAGAAATTCCCTGACATTCAAGAAGCATTGTGCCTTCTCTTTATTACCTGTAAATTCATTAAACAACAAAAAGTATTTAGGACCTACTAAACATAACATGTTAGGCAGTTATTTTCAACCTTTGAAGAAAAAATAGAAGTGATCTATTCAAGACAACATACCAAAAAAAAAAGCTAGTGGCAGAACTTGAAATCATATCCAGATCTTTCAGTGACCAATATTTCTTGTCTTGAAGTTGCCACACATTACTCTGGTGAAATTTTCTATGGCAGAGGTCACACTTGAACTAAGAAAATGTAGTAGGTACCTCCCCTCCCCCACTACCACAAGTGTAAAAAAAATCTCCAAGAACCCAAGTCCCTTGAAAGAATGACTTCTATTTACGTTTCTTGTGTAATATATTCAGAAGGAATCTGGAAAAGATGGCTAGAAATCTATAAACAGAAAGTGCTAAGTGGAATTCACTGTTTATAGACTTCAACTAGAATTTTGTCCCTTATATATAAACGTTGCCAGGAAACTTCATATTATATTATTTAAAAACATCTTCATCAGGTTTTCTTCACTTTGTTGATTTTCTTCCGTTTTCCACTGGCTCTTAAATCTGCTTTGTTCTCCTCAAAAACATAAATGTAACTTTTGGAATAACACTTTTTTCTCCCCAGAGAAACTCCTAAAGCCACCTCAGTGCCATCATATATTGGTCACTATGAAATTTTAATATATACAGTTGAATATATTTGTATAATAAAATAATCCATATAAGCCTTTCTAACAATAAATACAGGATAGGTTTACATTGATGTACTATGGTAAAATTATATGTATATATTAGTTTTCAATTCTAAGTCTTTTGGCTTAAAATCTTTATCAGCTACAGAAGGTTCTATCTAAAAACATTAGTTGTCCACAAAGCATAATAACTATCTATAGTCCTTATCACCTGACCTACTAGAAAACCGTAATAAATCATATTCTGAAATGACGGAATTCTTAAAATACAAAAGTGACATTCTGACAACCCAGAAAGAGGCTGAAGCTAAATCAAATGGAAACATCCTTGGGCTTCCCCTTTGAAACTTGCCTCAGTGGCATTCAGCAGTACTAGACTAGCTTCCTATCCCATACTTTTCAGTTATTTCCTTTCAGGGGTCTCAAAGAAATTATGAAACGTGCACAGCCAGACTTTGCCAGTCAACACTAACTTCTGCCTGCAAACTCCAGCGGCTTAAGTCAAGATAGCATTAGTAGCTTCCTTAAAGTACACATGTCCCTGGTAAATCTGGCTTGCAAATACGAAAGAAAAAGTTCAACATAACCAACAGTAAGAACATTTAAATGCCAATCTTAAGGAACGGATGGAGTTACTCCCCCTGCAAATTCCACTGAGGCAAATTTCCAGCCTACTTTGTAAAAGTCAATAAATACTACTACTATTACATTACAGCACTTCTACCACGCTAATAAAAAGCTAGGTGATAGTTTTCTCTTTAAAATCTGTTAAGTTCACTAGATGAGACATTATATCACTTCACTACATACAACTTTTTATACATATAACTGTTTTACTTTCCAATTATTTGTTTTAAACTCAAGATCCCTTTTAACATACCATAGAGAGGGAACATGTTAGAAGGCTTGGGGGAAAAAAATAACAAAATAACAAACATCTCATTTTCACTTTCTGATGCAACCACCAAAATCTAAAATGTAAGGACAAATACACAGTACAAAATTAAGAGAATTTAGAGTAAGTGAAATTCACTGTTACTACAGTTCTGATCATTATTCACCTGAGGAAAGAGCTAGTAGAAGTGATGCTTAATTTAATTTTTTTGGTACTTTCCAGTTGGTACAGAGGAAATAAAAACTCACAAAATAAACAAGGTCCTCAGAGTTAAAGGTTTTTTTCAGAAGAGGTTGTTGGTATAAATAAAAAAACATAAGGAGGCCGTGTGCGGTGGCTCATGCCTATAATCCCAGCACTTTGGGAGGCTGAGGCAGGTGAATCACGAGGTCAGGAGTTCAAGATCAGCCTTGGCCAAGATGGTGAAACCCTGTCTCTACTAAAAACATAAAAATTAGCTGGGTGTGGTGGCGGGTGCCTATAATCCCAGCTACTCGGGAGGCTGAGGCAAAGAAATGCTTGAACCAAGGAGGCGGAGGTTGCAGTGAGCCGAGATCCTGCCACTGCACTCCAGTCTGCGTGGGACTTGTCTCAAAAAAAGAGAAAAAAAAACCATAAGGAATTCATACTCTGTTAATAAGAACAACGTTTTATGTTTCGAGACATGTAAATCTGGTCAATCAGAAAATATTTTCTGTTGGCTATAAAGAAAACAGCAAAACTGAAACAACTGAATAAAGTGAACATTTTCCACAATTCAAAAATTTTAAATTCATCCTATTATGAAAACTGAATAATGAATTCATATCTCCTTAAGTATGAGTAATACATATTCAACATAGTAAGGGACAATGCCATTTCTGAAACAAAAGATTATGTGCAATGAAAACAAAGTAACATTTTTCAGAGTAAGAAAAAGTAAAGTCTGTGAACCGAAACAGATGACCTTTTCTTATATACAAAGCTTCAGTTTTTAGCACAATCAGCACCTTGTGAATAAAGTGCTCAATAATATTTGTTGATATAGTGTTTGATGACTAAACTACAGGAATACTGTCAGTGCTGTTAAAACCAAGGCACATTTCCTTGTGTGTAGTGATTAAAATCTGTTAAATGTACTGTACATTTTTTAAAAAAAACCTCTGCCCTCTGTTCCATTCTTGCTCTCTTGCCTCTAAGAGACCTGCACGTACAAAAATAAAAGTAGATGGTGACGTGAGTTTATGATTTACATTAATTTCCCTACTCGGAGCATTTTTCAATAAGTCTTTTATGGTTTTAAGATTCAAACACTATGTAAGAATTATGGTTTGAACTACGTAACAATTACATAGACTTCTTTTGGACTTCAGTTAACCTGTAAGTAAAATGAGCATCTTTAACTTTTCCACGGGGCATTGGAGAACGGGTTCCTCCTCATAAATGCTTTCATATCCTCAGACACCAGGCACGGTAGAAGATCAAGCGTATCCATTAGTTAGAGAGCTTTTCACGACCTCAGTTTACCCACTTAGGGAAACGGGCGTATTAGCTTGTTTCCTAGGTGGCCGGGGGGTGAAATTAATTAGCTTGTTTAAAATGCTCTGAGACCCAAAGATGAAAGGAAATGTGAGAGACGCGCAGATGATGACAACAATCATAATAAAAAGAATGACTAACTTGGAAGTCTGCGTTATGTAAGGGACAAAAAGAAGTTATCAGATCCTCACAAACAAAAGGGAAACCCACCGCCCCTTTTCTTTCTCCCATTTCCCTTTCCTCCCCGCCACCCGTTGAGCTCTCCTCTTGCAGCCGGAGCGCGCGGCCCGCCAGGCGCGGGGCTCGGAGTTGGCTGCCTGGCACCCTGCTCCCAGGCGGAGGGGGAGGCCGCGAAGGGCCGGCTCTTGACAAAGGCGCTTCCTCCTGCCAGGGCGCGGGATGGAGGCGCCGCAAACTCCGCTCCCAGCCGCCGCGAGGGCGCGCAGGCGGGCGGGGAGAGCCGGCTGGCTGGTAGCCGGGGGAAGCCGCCGAGGAAGTTGCGCGCCCGCCCTCCCCGCGCCCCTCGGTGGCTCCGCCGCCATCCATCCCGCGGCTCTCCGCGGCCACACTCACCGGACAATTGCTGGTGGCCGGGATCCCAGCGCGGCCCCCGAGACCCGAGGCGAAAGGGTGAAGTGTTGTGTGCGGTGAGCGCGAGCAGACAGCCCACCGTTCAGCTGCTGCCCTCCGCGGCAGCCGGCCGAGCCCAGTGAGGGGAAGTTGACCGCAGAGCCGAGCGCTGAGGAGCCGCGGACGCAGGGAGAGGTGTGGGGGCTGCTTTGTGGTGCGCTCCCCGAGGGCTGGGGACCAATTCGACTGCGCCGCTCGGCTGGCGCTGCTGCTGCTGCTCGTGGAGGCGGCGGCGGCGGCGCCCCCCGACGGTCCGTCCGCCTCACACCGCCTCTGGGTCACTGACACACACTCTCAGGGAGGGGAGGGGACTAGCCGGAAGGCGGGGACTGAGGGAAGGTACGGGGCAGTGCCACAGCGGGAGGCGGTATCGCTGCACCGAGTGGGCTCTTGGGAATTGTAGTTCCCTGGCTGAAGAAAAAAGGGATGCATTGTTGTCCAGCACCCGACCAGGCTCGCTCTGCACTGAGCATGCTCAAGGGCGAGGTTTGGGCCGCCCCTCCCACCGTTACCGTGGTCACACTTAGCGAACGTGTTCAGTGCTGCTGTTGGCTGAACAAGAGCGGTCTTGTGTTGTGCTGCTGTGGATCCAGCCCTTAGCCTGTCTTTCCTACTTCGCTCCACCCGAATCCTAGCCTCACCACTCATAAGTGCCCAGTGAGATCTGACTTCCTCTCGATATTTCAGTGTTCCCTGCTGCCTAATTTATCTTTCACAAACCCTAAGTCACAAATACCTCTGTCCCTCGCTTCCCTCAATTGAATCTTCTCTGTCTAAATTCAGTTTTCTTTACCTAAGACTTGTCAAAACGTAGTTGCTTTCAGTAATTGAACAATTAGGTTATAAAATTTAGTAATATCACCACTACCAAAATCCTGTAATTAATTACTTTGCTCAATTAGTCACATCTAACTTTAGCAAAGGCAAAGTGCAGAATTAAGATTTCTGTATTTTACTTGATTACTATATATATGTTCATTTTAAGGCCTACAATTTTTAAGGCACACAAATCTCATAAAGTATAAGTTCAAAAGACAAGTTGAAAATTGTTTATATATATTGGCCAACCTTAGTTTGGTAATAAGTGAAGTCTGAACCAAGGTATGAGTATGTTGCTGGGCTGGTCAGCTAAGTCTACACCCATCTTGGGCACCCAGGTGTGGATGGATAGGTGGTAGGGAGGAGGGTGGAGAAAGGCAGGACACGTTAGTGGCTCTCCAGAGTGCTGAAGGCAATGCGTCCTGAACTCTTTTGTTTTCCTTCTCCGCCTACCTAGAACCCCACACCCTGGAATAAAAAGATTAATGCTTAGGAATCAGACACACATTTGGAGCAGGGTTTTCAAATAGAGTCTCAAGATCAGAAATCCTTATATCAACAGACTATATAATTATACACTCATTCAAAAAATGCTTGTTGAGTGTCTACTTGTGCTAGGCACTGTATTGAGCCCCAGAAATAGAGATACAAGAATGTAAAAGAAACATTCTTAATTTCAAAATGTTTACTATGCAAAGGAGGAGACAGGTAAATAGACCTAATATGAGAAGTACTATAATAGGAAAGTGCACAGCTACTCCCAGATTTGGGCAAAATTAGAAAATGCTTCAAAGATCACTTAAGATAACTAGGAATTAGCATGTTTGTGTATTTTGATAGGGGAGGAGGAAGAGAGAGGTGGTGAGAGCATTGGGGGTGGTGTTGGGGAGAGCAGCAAGTACATAGACGTAGAGATGTGAGACCAAAACGTATTTTGGTTCAGCAAATAGTTCAGCATTGCTGGTAGTTGAATAGAGTTGAGGGACTGGCAAGAGGAGACACTGAAAAAGGTAAGGGAGACAGCTTAGGGTAATGAAGAATTTTGCACAATATGCTAAAGAACATGGACCTTTTCCTAGAAACAATGGGAGCCACACAAGGATTGTAAGCAGATGAAATTTTGATAAGAAATGCATTTTAGAAAGATCACTCTGTGGAGTATGGCATGTATGGGGCCGGTTACAGTATTACAGGGGAAAAAAAACCATGAGAGACTGAACCAAGACCTGGCAGTGGCAGAAGAGAAAACTGAGGGTAATCAGACACTATTCAAGGGAGTAGAACATAGTGACTGATTGCCTATGTTTGGGGTGAAGGGAAAAGGAAAGTTTTGAATTATGATGCTTGTGGTTGAAAGCAGCAGAAAACCCAGTTCTAACTGGTGTAACCAATAAAGGAGATTTATAACCATCTAGCTAGAAAGTTCAGGAAAAAGGCAGTATAAGGGTGACTGATTCAACACTCAGAGATGTCATTAAAGGCATTTTTTCTCATTTTAATTGTTTTTTTCTTCTTTAGTATTAGCTTTATCGTCAGATGATGGTTGCCAACAACTCCTGTATCTTTAAGTTTCGTTTTTTGGGTCCAGAAGAGATAGGAAAAAGAATCACCTTTGGAAGCGCTTTTGTAAAGGAAAGAAAGCTCCTTTCCCAGAAGCCTCAGTGATTTAGTCACATGTCCATATATAAACCAAAAATGGCTGCCAGGAGATTGCACAAGTATAATTATCTTAGGATGAAAACATGTGCCTACCCTTAGAGCCACAGAAGTCAGCTTCTCCCAAAGCTGTGATGAGGAGGTGCGTATATCCCAGTGAAAATTGAGTTGATTATACAGAAAAAGAAGTATGGAGTCTGAGAAGTGGGCCACAGTGTCTACGACACGGAGGAAGCGAAGGATGGATCCCAGATTTCTGGATTGTGTGCTTATGAGCTAGTGATCAGTTATGTATATGACTCGGGCTTTGGAGACAGATTTGGGCAGTAGAAGATATAATTGGAATATACCATCATATAAATGGCTGTTGAAATTATGGCAGTAGATGAGATCACCCATGGAGAGAATGCACAGCAGTAAAAGAAGGGTCAATAATAGCACCTTAGAGAACATCAGCAGTTAAGGTGTAGGCAGGAAGATTGTGAAAATGCCTGGGAAGTAGCAAGAGAACTAGGAGATAACAAAGAAGCAAAAAAATGTAATTTACAACCAGGAGGAGAGTCAGTCAACATAAAGCCACAAATGACAGAGATGATAGAATTAGCAGTCAACAACATTAAAACAATTATGATAAGTATGCTCAGTATGCCGAAAGAGAGAAATTAAAGGTATAAAGAATGGAATTTCTAGAATTAAAATGACAACTTCTGAAATAATTTCACTGGATAGGATTAACACTCAGATGCAGATTAGACACAGAGCAAATTAGAGACAGAAGAAAAGATTAGTGCACTTGAAGACATAGCAGTAGAATACAGCCAAAATAAATCACGGAAAGAAAAGAGAAAAACCTAAAAAAATACCCCCCAAAACAGAGCCTTAGTGCTTTATGGGATAATACCAAGTGCTCTAATATTTGTGTAATTGGAGTTCCAGATGAGAGATGGGTCAGAGGGGTGACAGAAAAATTATTTGAAGTAATATAGCTGAAAATATTTTCACATTTGATGAAAATTATAAACCTACAGATTCAAGAAGCTCAGTGAGCCCTAAGCAGGGTAAACACACACTCCCAAAAAACACTACAAAAGACATCACTGTTAAATTGTTGAAAACCAATAATATGAAAATATTAAAAGCAGCCAGAGGAAAAAGGCATAATATGTATAGAGAAACAAACACAAAATATCAGTAGACTTCTAATCAGAAATGTGCAAGTCAGAAGACCATGAAAATCCATTTCCAAAGTGCTGAAAGAAAAAACCTTCTGAGCACAGTGGTTCACACCTATAATCCCAGCACTTTGGGAGGCCAAGGTGGGTGGATCCCTTGAACCCAGGAGTTCGAGACAAGCCAATATTGTGAAACTCCATTTCTACAAAAAAAATTACAAAAATTAGCTGGGCATGGTGGCGTATGCCAGTAATCCCAGCTACTCCCAAGGCTGAAGTGGGAGGATCACTTGAGCCCAGGGGGTTGAGGCTGCAAGTAAGCTGTGAATGTGCCACTGCACTCCAGCCTAGGTGACAGTGTGAGACCTTGTCTCAAAACAAAAAAACAAATAAACAAAACACCCTGACACATAGAATCCTATATTTAGAGAAAATATTTTCCAAAAATGAAGTTTAAGATGACAAAAGCTGTGAGGATGTCACCAGCTGAACTGAACTGCAAGAAATGTTAAAGCAACTTCTTAAGCATAAAAAGAAAGAATATCACATGGAAACTTGGATTTATATTAAAGAATGAAGAGTGCCAGAAATGGTAAATATATGGATAATTATAAAAAACTTCTCCCCACACTTAAAATTTTTTTTGAAAGGTAACTGACTTTAAAATAAAAATGACAAGACTGTATTATCAGGTTCATAATTAAAGATTTCTGTCAGCATTTATATGTAAGGGACAAGATTCTAGCTGAAGTCTATAAACATGTAAAGTTTAATAACAATAGCTCAAAGGGTGGAAGGAAGAAGTGAAATTATATAGAAAGGTCTTATGTTACACACGAAGTATGATACTATTATTTGAAGGTAAATTGTGATGAGTTATAAATGCGTAATCTAAACCTTAGGGCAGTTGTCAAAAATTAAAAAAAAAAACCAGATATGGCTAGTAAGTCAATATTGGAGATAAAATGAAATCTTAAAAAGCTTGAATGGAGAAGCAGAAATATGAAAGAAATCTGTGTTCCTAGTGACCATGGAGCAGACATACCAGCTCTGGATTCTACCTTCTGACTTCTTTTAAGTAACAAACTTCTTTTGTTTTTATTTTTTAAAATTTTTTATATATAAGAAAATAGAGACAGGATCTTGCTAAATTGCCCAGGCTGGTCTTGAAATCCTGGGCTCAAACAATCCTCCCACCTTAGCCTCCCAAAGTGCTGGGATTACAGGCGTGAGCCACCACACCCAGGCAAGAAATAAATTTCTGTTTTGTTTAAAGACATTGCTATTTTGTACTGTGTTATGTGTAGCTGAACCTAATCAGACTCACAAGCCTATAGAAGTTTCATGAAATAGAGCATATTTCTCAGAATCAGGTAGACCCACGTGTTGCCAGCAATTTCAACATAGTTCTGAGGTTCCTGTATTTGTCACTAAAATTCCAGGGATGTAGTATCTTTCATATGGGCATAATTTGCTATTAGTTTAATTAGTTTTTCTTGAAGGAGAAAATACATGTAAAGTGCTTGGCCTACCCTTGGAATACAGCAAATGCCCAGTCAATATGTAGTACTTTGAAACCAAACCACAATAATAAGGTAGATGGCACACAGTTTAGACATATGCTCAGGCTTGTTCTCCAAAGTCAGGTGTAGAAAATCATGGTGGCATTCATTTATATATCAAAATCTGTAGATGCCTTTGTGAAATTGTGACTTTACCTCCACCATACAGTTCTGTACATTTCTTAAAAATCTATAATTCTTGAATTCAGGACAGTTCAGTCATGAAAAATGAGTATACCCCCAATTACCATAGGCTCAGTCTACGTATCTAATTTGATATCTCATTTCTTTGACCACAGGGGCTATCTGTATTTGTTTATCTGCAGTTTCCAGTTTGGTATATTCAGCTATCTAGTCATTTCAGTAAGAAAGCAAATCCTGGGGGATAAGGCTTTTTGGATCTCTTAAATTCTAAAAAGTTTTTGATCTGTGGATATTGCTCAGTAAAATTCAAGTTTCCTGTACCGTCTGACTATACCAAAATCAACTAAAACCGTGTTTCTACTCTTCCCTCAAACAGACATGAAAACAGTGTTTGGGATATGAACATAAGGAAAAATCACAATATTGATCTCATTTCCTAAAACAACATGAAATAAATATAATTTGCTAGTCAATGATGAAGAGGAAATTAGATACACATTTTTTCTTATAACTTGAAGAAAGCGCTGCAAACTTGTATTTTCTCCTTTCACTGCAAATATTTCAGCCACTTCAAATGAACATATCTTCCGATGTTTAGTCCAGGTTTCTCATAGTTTATACTGACTCTAGACTGCCTATTGGACTCTTACTGACATTCTTGGGATTTGAGAGTGATAAAGTTTTGTATGTGTGTGTGCATATGTGAGTGTGTTTAATATTCAGATTATAAGTAGGTGATCTCAGAATTCTTACCTCCAATATTTCTCCCAAAAATAAAATTATTCTCTACTAATGTTCTCAAAGTCTCCAAATAGCTCATAGTCAACATGGAACATGTTCCTATTTTAAACCTGTGAATGGCACATAATTTGAAGGCCTGGGCTTTCACTCAAAAGATTTGTAGGCCCCAAATGCTGGCTCTGACATTTTAGATATATTTGGAAAATGTCAGAGACAAGCCAGTTAAAATTTCAATGTTTTAAAGGAGTCTGCACGTATACCAAAGAAGGCAGCCTATAAATTCTCGGCATTAATACCACCAACATATACAAAAGCAGTTACTTTGGAATTTTATTTTATTTTATTTTTTTGAGAAGGAGCTTCCCTCTTGTTGCCCAGGCTGGAGTGCAATGGTGCGATCTCGTCTCACTCCAACCTCCACCTCCCAGGTTCAAGCGATTCTCCTGCCTCAGCCTCCCGGGTACCTGGGATCATAGGCATGTGCCACCACACCCGGCTAATTTTGTATTTTTAGTAAAGACGGGGTTTCTCCGTGTTGGTCAGGTTGGTCTTGAACTCCTAACCTCAGGTGATCCACCTGCCTTGGCATCCCAAAGTGCTGGGATTACAGGTGTGAGCCACCATACCTGGCCTGGAATTTTAAATAATACTGTGAATTGAGAGAAGTGGAAAAACCGTAAAGAGAAGATTTAGATTATGTTTTCATCCCTAAATTTGATGCATTTGCTGATGGACTAATTACTTAAATTTTTATATCTGAAATTTCATGTATTCTTTCATGGAATACTTATTGAGCACATACTATGGTGCCAGACTATGGATACAAAGATTAATTAGTCTTGGTCCTAAGCTTTTTTTTTTCTCTCTCTCTCCTGAGACAGAGCCTTGCTCTGCCACCCACGCTGCAGTGGTGCTATCTTGGCTTACCGCAACCTCCGCCTCCCAGGTTAAAGCAATTCTCCTGCCTCAGTGTCCCGAGTAGCTGGGATTACAGGCAACTGTCACTGCGCCTAGCTCATTTTTGTGTTTTTAGTAGAGATGGGATTTTACCATGTTGGCCAGGCTGGTCTCTAACTCCTGACCTCGTGATCTGTCGGCCCCCGCCTTCCACAGGTGTGAAGACCATGCCTGGCCCATCCTAAGCTTTTTGATGTTTAGGAAAGGGGAAATGTAGAGAAGGGAATAATCAATTTTACATGAGAATAAAGTCAGAAAAGCATTTCAAAGAGGAGGTGGCAATTGAGCTGAATCCTAAAAAAATGAGTAGGTGCTCACAAATTGAACGAAGACATTTCAGCAGAGCTTGCAGTGTCAAAAAAGACATGGGAAGAGTGAAGTAACTACCCATTTAAAGAACTACAAGCAGTTCAGTGTGGCCAGATCACAGGGTGTGACATGGGCCAGGTCGGGAAGTTTCTGAGACCAGATCATAGAAGTCTTATATGCCATGCCATGACAAAGGGTTTGGTAATGAGGAACTGTTGAAAGATTTTAAGCAGAGGAGTGATATAAAATCATAGTAGTATTTGACAGAGTGACTAGCTAAGAGAATATGCAGTAATGCAGGTGAGAGATGATGGACAAACCAAGTAACTGGGGAATCAAAAGAAGGGGGCAGATACCAATGATGTCTCAAGAGATAAAATGAATAGGGCTTGATTGCTGATTGGATGTAAGAGGTGAAGGAAAGAGAAAGGAAGGATCATTGGAGGTTTCTGGTCATGTAGCTGGGCATTACATATTACAGTTATTCATTAGTATAGAGGAGAAGCAACTTTTTATTGCTTTTTACAGTCAATACTTACTTATATTTATGCATTTGCAGTCTTACCAACATTTTATTTTCTGTTGGTTTCATTTTAGTAAGTATGTAGTATCCCATTATAGTTTCCTATTTATTTACTGGAGACAGTGTCCTGCTGTGTGCCCAGGCTGGAATGAAGTGGCCTCCCAAGCTCAGGCAATCCTCTCACTTCAGCCTCCTGAGTAGCTGGGACCACAGGCTTGTGCTACTATGCACAGATAAGTTTTTAATTTTTTGTAGAGACAGGGTCTTCCTATGTTGCCCAGCCTGGTCTCAAATTCCTGGGCTCAAGTGATCTCACCTCAGCCTCCCAAAGTGTTGGGATTACAGGCATGAGCCACTGTGCCTGCCCCCGACATTGCCGTTTTAATTTATATTTCCTTGATGGTTCGTGCAACCGAGTAACTTTATATAAGAATATTGGTCATTTGGAAATCCTGTCTTTGAAGGGCTGTTTAAATTAAATTTTGCCCATTTAAAAATTATATAGTCTTTTTTTTCTTATTGATTTACAGGTGTTCTTTATATATTCTAGTTACCAGTCATTCATCCAATGTGTGTGTGTGTGTGTAATATTTTCTCCTACCTGGACTAGTTTTTATGTAAGTTTCTCAACTTTGGATTCCCTTACCACAAAGGCAATGGAAATTTAGACCCTATACTCACCAATTACTCACCAATTATGCAACTTTGGGTTTAGATTTCTCCCAGGAGAATATTTTTTCTCTTTCTAGAGCTCAGGGCAGACAACAAACTGCTTGCTACTTGTTCAGTCTGACAGACTAAACTTTCCTGGCTCCTTCTCACTGACCATGTAGCTTTTATAGGACTTTATGTCCTGGAATTAGCAGAAATCCCAGTTGTAGCCCCTGTACTGCAGATGTAAGAGCATGTCTTGTCCCTATGTGGGCATTAAAACCCTGGCTCCCAGCTGCCAGGGCATATATTCAGCCTTCTGGCTGGGAGTCTCTCCCTACCACACTCTTCCATTCCCAGCATTGTTTCTTTTCTGGCAACAGGAATTTCTCTTTCTTTTTCTCAAGCTCAGCTATGTATTTCACTGTTGCTTTAGTGGTTATATTTACCCAGCATCCCAGCATTTCTACATATTTGTCTCAGAAAAGGTGGCTTCCATTAGTTCAGTCTGCCCTGATGCAGGAACATATTTTCCATTCATTTTTGAAAATTTCAGACGCTTTGCCATAACTACCAACATTATTCTTTTTCTAAAAGTATTTTAAGGAGACTTGTAAGAACATATCTGACTTTCTAAAATGCTACTTTATTAGTGTTTAATTAAAAAACAAAACAAAACATACTGTTGGTTAGGCATCCCCATCTCCAGATTGGTAGTATAGAAACTCTTATTACATTGTTAAGAGAATCCTGGAGGTCTGGAACAGGTGAGGGAGAGAGCTTAGGGCAACAACTATATTTAAATTTGGTAAAGTAAAAGAATATAAGCTCATAAAGCTCAGTTAAATTTACCCTATTTCATCCCTCCAGCTTGGTGTCCACATAATTCCAATCCTTCCTTGTTAGTTTCCTCTAGTTCTCCATGTTTCTTTAGAAACTAAAGTAGCAAGTTATGCCCTAAATGCCCCAGTTTTTGTTTTAAATCTCTCCATAGACCTGAGTATAGGAATCCTGGATTTTGCCAATTAATCTTTCTTTTTTCTTTCTTTCTTTCTTTTTCTTTTTCTTTTCT
>NW_016107338.1:9383978-9417152 GCF_001604975.1 Cebus imitator | reverse complement strand
TTTTTTTGAGACAGAGTCTCTCTCTGTTGCCCAGGCTAGAGTGCAGTGGCACGATCTCAGCTCACTACAACCTCCGCCTCCCAGGTTCAAGCAATTCTCCTGCCTCAGCTTCCTGTGTAGCTGGAACTACAGGCACCCCACCACCATGCCCGGCTAAATTTTGTGTTTTTTAGTAGAGAGGAGGTTTTACCATATTAGCCAGGCTAGACTCGAACTCCTGACCTTGTGATCTGCTTACCTTGGCCTCCCAAAGTGCTGGGATTACGGGTAAGCCACCACACCCAGCAACCAATGAAACTGTCCTATTTGATTTCTGCCTTTTTGGAGACTGATTCCTCAGAACTAGATTTCCCGAATGGTACCGGTTTTAATATTTTGTCACATAATCCCTCCAAGCGGTTTCACGATTTGTCTTAATCATCCTGTGTCTCCTGTTGCTGCTTCTGCCTCCACAGTTACCTCTCGGGGATATTTCTTCACAACTCCACCCTACTACGTCAATATACAAAGCACCCAGGCTCCAGCCTCCCGACCTGAGTCACCCCATGCCCCTTTCTAGTGTTACCAGCTCAGGCTTCTGCCCTGTGTCTTGTCTCTTCTCAGATAAAATCAGTATCATATAGTATTAGCATAGGTGCAGTTCCATCCCTTTGGCTAGACTTAGCCAGCCTGGGAGTTTTTCAACTGATGGGAGAATTTTTTTTTTAAGGCACAATTTTAAAATCTTTTTGTTACAAAAACTTTCAAAACACACAAACTTTGAATTCTTTGTCAATCTTGTTTTATCTCTACCTCCACCACACCCACTGGTTTATTTTGATACAAATCCCAGATGCCCTAAAATTTATTTTGTATTTTCATATGTGATTCTAAAAAGGGTGATATCTTTTTTTAAAAGCATAAGCACAATAATACTATCACGCCTAAAAGTAAAAACCCCAAATATTTTCTCAATATTCCCAAATATCCAGACAGTTTTTAAAAATTGAGATCCAGATAAAGAATATACATGACATTGGTTGATATATCTCTTACGTCTCTCTTTAAAAAAAAAAAAAAAACAACTTTGCATTATAGAAAATTTCAAACATATACAAAGCAAACAGAATATGTACTCTATATCTGGCGTCAACAATGATCAATTGTCTATTGCTCTTATATCATCTAAGCTTCCACCCACTCCCCAACTCAAATGTTGTTTTTAAGTTTTTCTGAGATAACATGTGTATTAGTTGTACAACTTTGGTAAATGGGTGTACCAACATAACCCACAATGCTGTAGTAAACACAGGACATTTTCATCTCCCCAGAAGTTTCTCTCATGTCTTACTCTTTCAGAGGCAACTAGTGTTTTGATTTTGTTTAACCTTAAATTAGTGACTGTTCCACAACTTTATACTCTTTTATATCCAGCTTTTTCTTACTATAATGTCTGTGAGATTTATTCATGTCATTGGATTAGTTTGTTTCTTTTCATTGCTATCACTATTACATTTATTCTTTCTCCTGTTGATGAACATTTAGTTAATTTTAGTTTTTTTAGTTGGGAATAAAGCTGCAATGAACATTCTCACAAAAGTCTTTTGTAGATACATAATTTATCAAAGATTAGTAAGTTAATCTTTGATAAATTTCTAGGAATGGAATTACTTGGTCAAAGGATAGGTTTATGTTTAACTATGTAGCTTATGTTTAGCTGCATACCTTTGCCAATAGTCCTTAAGTCTCTTTATTTATTTTATTTATTTATTTATTTGAGATGGGGTCTCCCTCTGTTGCCCAGGCTGGAGTGCAATGGTGTGATCTCGGGTCACTGCAACCTCCTCCTCCCAGGTTCATGCGATTCTCCTGCCTCAGCCTCCCGAGTAGTTGGGATTATAGTCACCCACCACCATGCCTGGCTTATTTTTGTATTTTTTGTAGAGATGGGGTTTCGCCATGTTGGTCAGGCTGGTCTCAAACTCCTGACCCCAGGTGATCCATCCACCCCAGACTCCCAAATGCTGGGATTACAGGTGTGAGCCACCATGCCCAGCCAAGTCTCTTTTAATCTATAAGTCACCCCTCTACACACACTGTGCGTTTGTGTGTGTGTGTGTGTGTGTGTGTGTGTGTGTGTATGTGTGTGTGTAGAGGGTTTTTGGTTGCTGAAAAAAAACAGGTCATTTTTCCAGTAGAATTTTTGGTCTAGATTCTGTTGATTGCATCTGCATATGTTCACATGTTCTTCTGTCCCTTGAATCTTCTGTAAAGTGGTGTGTTAGATCTAGAGGCATAATCAGATTTGAGTTCAATTTTGACAAGACTGAAAGGTGGTGTTAGGCTTTTCTATTAGAAGATTCATAGTTATTAATGTTCTTTTATTTGCCAGTGTAACTTTGGGATAGATTTCTAGAAATATGACTGTTGTATTAAAGGGTAAATGTGTATATAATTTTGCTAGATTGATTTATAGGGTTTTGGGGGGCTTATTTTAAACCATAATATGCTGCTTAGTGAGATATTATTCAGTTGTAATTTTACTGTACGAAAATATTCACACACATACACAGTCGAATCTTACTATTTGCAATAATTATGTTGTATAAAGTCACTGTGAACACTGAATTGGTGAATAATAAATAACCATTCCTACAAGGGGAAGCAAAGGTTAAGTTTCTGTGAGCCTCTGGTCAGAACATCTTAGTCAACTGATCAATACATAACCTTGTTTCATACATGTTTCTGTTTAAAGACACCGTATTTAATAGGTATTGTTGATCAACTAACGTTGAACTCACAGCTGATTGCATCGTAACTCATGACTGAATGAAGCTTATTTAACACATGTATTTTCTCTATAAGGCATATCACAGCCTTTTTGTGATTAGGGACACTTGGCAGCACTTTATCACTAGACTTGAGGGTCATTTTAAACAGTGAAATCACCAACCAAAAGCAAAAAACATGGCACTAAATAGATGGCAAAAAAGATGTTTATTTACAGTATGAGAACTGAAACAAGTGGACAGAGCACTGCCTTGTTTGACCTTATCTGGGAACATATGCATCAGGTAACTTGAATTTTTGGCCACTCTGTGAGTGTCCATGCATGACCACAAAAGTATTGATTTTGAGGTTATGAATACCTCTGAGCGATCAGGCAAATTCACGTGTACTGAATTCATGAATAACAAGGAGCAACTGTACATATGTATATCTGCATATGTACAGATGGTCCCTGACTTATGATGGCTTGACACATGATTTTTTAACTTTATGGTGGTGTGAAAGATATACACATTCAGTAGAGACCATACTTTGAATTTAATATCAACAAGTGTCTATGCCCCAGTGCCTTCTACCAGTGATTCTCTAGCCTCATCAGAAGAGAGAGAAATCAATGAGCCTGTTGCTGTAGCACCCTCATCATCCAGCAATTAATTTTAGTTCAATATTTCATTTTTTTTTTGAGACAGAGTCTTGCTGTGTTGTCAGTCACCAGGCTGAGTGCACTGGCATGATCTTGGCTCACTGCAACCTCTGCCTCCCAGGTTCAAGCAATTCTTCTGCCTCAGCCTCCTGAGTAGCTGGGACTACAGGCACGTGCCACCATGTCCAGCTAATTTTTGTATTTTTTAGTAGAGACAGGGTTTCACCATCGTCTTGATCTTTTGACCTCATGGCCTGCCCTCCTCAGCCTCCCAAAGTGCTGGGATTATAGGTGTGAGCCACTGCACCCAGCCATATACTTCATTCTTGAGGCCCAATGTTCTTTCAGCTGTGTGTGTTAATGGTGAGTACTCATACAACCATTGTTCTTTACTTTCAGAATAGTATTCAATAAATTAAGGAAATTGTCAACACTTTATTACAAAACAGGCTTTGTGTTAGATGATTTCGTCCCACTGTAGGCTAATGTAAGTGTTCTGAGCACAATTAAGGTAGGCTAGGCTAAGCTATGATGTTTAGTAAGTTAGGTGTATTAAATGCATTTTTGACTTACATTTTCAAACTACGATGGGTTTATCAGGACATAACCCCATCAGAAGTCAAGAAGTATCTGTATACATGCATAGATTTAAAACAAGGTTATCATCTATTTCTATTGTCTTGAACTTTGGAAACTAAAAAGAAGAATAAGTTTCCTACCTTCAGTAAACTTGATGAGGCTATATTCTAGGAGACTTGGGCTTGATGGGATATCCTGCCCCAAAATATGTGTGGATGCAAGGGTAACCATAGGTCATTGTGATAGGAGAAAATGCAAATAAATTGGGTTTCAGATATGCTAACATTTTTACTAACAAAGATTCCTGCCAATATGAGGAAAAATATGATATATAGGGAAAGGAATGACATGAGTTCTAGAAAGAGAAATATAAACGTTTTAAACTAAAAACCTGACTTGAAAGAAAGGATACTGATAGTTGTGTACTCAATAAAGATAAAGGATGCAGTTCTAAGATATTCCAGTGAATGTAAAATGAGAGACATGCCTAATGCAGATGTCAATGACTGCAAGAATCAGTTTTACCTGGTTGCTGAGTGGTAGAAGTGGGGCATAAACAGAAATGACTTTGCCTCACCACTGAAAGGGAAAATAGTCCTGACCTGGACTTGAAGGTATATGCATGGGAAGCCCTAGTAAGAACAGACCAAGTGATTCCAGAATATGAGTAAAGGAAATTGTATCAACCTGGTTGTGTACCTTAGAGAACAAAGTCTGAATAATTAATTTATCAATATCGAATTTCTATTAAAAAAAAACTAAGTATCTGTAATTTACATTTGAAAATAGATTTTATGTCCCCCCAAGATCTTTATAAATTGTAGTCATATATTTTTGCTCTATATTTGACTTACTAAGCAAGAGCTGAACTGAAGAACATTATCAAGGATACTATAAGAAATGCGTTTAAGGTAAAGTTCATATTCTCCAAATATTAGCGTAATAATTATCTTTTCCAACCTCTAATCTTTACTACTATTCTCTTTGATGATGACAACAGAAAATAAGTCACCAGACTTTTGTTCCACATTAACCCTTAAAATTTCCCTCTAGGTCAGATGTGCAACCTAAGATAATTCTTGGAGTCAAGTTGTAGAGCTATCCTAGCACTATCTTGGGATCCTTGACCACGACGCTTATATCTCTATGCTGACAGATTCGTCTCTTTCCCAACCTCAAACCAGAATTCCTACAAAACTCTCCTATAATCCCTGCTCCTAAGATGCTCTTACGCTGAGAACTTTTAACAGCATGCCCTAAGCCAAAGCCTGGGTCTGCTTTTGCTTATCGGATATTTTGCTTACACTCACTGGTTTCTATCTGGATATGAGAATTTTAAAGACTATATGAAGACAGCTTAAAAAGTCCCTTAATATGGGGGAGAAAAGGTATTGAAAAGGCTGCCAGTATATATTTTTAAAGAAAGCAACTTGGCTAATCAGATGATCACAGATTATCATTACTATGATAGATACCTACGTTTTAGTTTCTCACTGACCAGACTTAACATTTAGCAAATTTGTGAGAAGTAATTTTTATTTCTTAGAAGACTAGACATCCAAGAAAGCCTGTCATTCAGAAGTAGTTTTACTGATTGATAAGAATAAAACAGAATTCAGTAAAAAACTTGTTTTGTTCATAAAAGTAATAGGATTGATATAAAATAGGAAACTAAGCCCTTTCATAATTTCAGGTTAAGCTTGAAGTTTTATTTATTCAATTTCTAAATTTCATTCTCCCATTACAACCATATATTACCACTTGACACTATTTTACTATCTTGAGCAATTTGTTGCTGTTTATTCCTCAACCATAACTATCTACCCTCATCTTTTACTCTCCATTTCCAAATTCCTATATTCATCTGGAGTATTAGAGTGGGCTAGGGGTTGCAGATCATTGTTGGTTGATACTTAATAATAAAATCAGAACGTATCAAATTACTCTGAAGACAGATCCCCATGTACAGCTTTGAGAGGTAACAAAGGACCAGATTAGTGATTGCGTGTAATGTTAAGGTTTGGGAATGGTGTTTAGCTGGCAGTCATTATTGCATCTCACCTTTTCCCTTCGAAAAATGTCTGCTGTGTTGCAATCACTAAGCAATGCCAAATGCCTTCTGGGAAGGTCTGATATTGCCAAGAATACCCCCACCCCCAAGCTGTCTTGCACTGTGTGGGAAAGTTTTAGAATTTTTATTCTCTAGCATGTTACACCTAAATCCTGGCCAACCAACCCTGACAAATGTGTAGTTCAAGCAGTCCCTTAGATTGTTTGGGTAACCAAAAATGTCCAGGGAACTGAAGAGAATTACACCACAGATACATATGCCTATGTGTGACTTTTGACACAACAGAGAGAAAACATTGCCATTAGAATGCTACTAATGTCAGAATCAATAGTCATATATTGATAAATAAGCATAAAAAGGAACAGTAGAAACCTTGTTCTGTAGGTATAAAGCAGTGAGACTGATACAAAATAAGAAAATAAGCCCTTTGGTAATTTGAAGTTCAGTTAAAACGTTTGTTTATTTAATTTCTAGATTTAATTGTTCAATTAGAACAATGACTATATAACATTTATGAGATAATTTTGCTATCCTAAACAAGTTGTTGCTATTCATTACTCAGCAAGAGCTATTTACCCTCATCTTTTATTCTCCATTTCCAAATTCCAACAGATTATTCAGCTAGAGGATTAGACTGCGCTACTAGTTGAAGATAAATAGGGGTTAATTGACACAAAGAAATGGAATACACAATGTAAATATTTGACAGTTTTGTTAGATTATTAAAGGAGTTAGGTGTTAAGATTTATAAATGTCAATGCTTTACTGATATCATGGTGAACTGTGGACTCGGCTATTGATATGGTTGGCTATCTGAATAAAAGGCAAACATTTGTACATGGGAACACAGGCAAACTGGTTGGCTTAGAAGAAAACTGCAAATCTATATACGTGGAACAGAAAAAATGGAGTCCAAAAATATAGTAAGAAAAAAAGAAAAAGAGCCAGGCATGGGGGTTTATGCCTATAATTCCAACAGTTTGGGATGCCAGGTGGGAGGATTGCTTGAGCCTAGGAGCTATAGATCAACCTGCTTTCTTTAAAAATGTGGTAAGATCCTGCCTCTAAAAAAAAGAAAAAAAATTAGCTGAGTGTGGTGGCACATGCCCGTAGTCCCAGCTAGTTGGGAGGCTGAGGTGGGAGAATTGTTGGAGCCTGGGAGGTCAAGGCTGCAGTGAGCTATGATCATACCACTGCACTCCCACTTGGGCAACAGAGGGAGGCTTTATCTCAAAACAAAACAAACTAGAAAAAAAAACTGATTAATAGAAAAATGTATTGTTTTAAACTTACTTAAATAAACCTGATTATTTCATTCCTCAGGCCATAGAAGATTAGGAACAATAAAAATTTTCCATTGATTATAGATTCTAACATCTAACATGCGTGTTAACTCTGTGAGGGATAATTCCACAAGCAACTGATTTAATCCTCTGAGGTAAGTGTTATGATTACCCTCATTTTACATATGAAGAAACTGAGGTGGAGAGAGGTTAACTGTTTTGGCCAAGATCACATAGTAGAAAGTAGTAGAGTCAGGGTTCAAACACAAGTTTTCTACTGGTGTCTACACTTTCAGGTATTACTGGCAAACAGCAGGGGCTATGGATACAGCGATGAACAGGGCAGTGAAGGTTCGTTTTCACAGCAGAGAAGCAACAGGGAATGGTAAAAGAACCGAAGCCGGGCACAGTGGCTCACGCCTGTAATCCCAGCACTTTGGGAGGCTGAGGTATGTGGATCATGAGGTCAGGAGTTGGAGATCAGCCTGGCTAGCATGTTGAAACCCTGTCTCTACTAAAAATACAAAAATTTAGCCGGCCATGGTGGCATGCACCTGTAGTCCCAGCTACTGGGAGAGTCTGAGGCAGGAGAATTGCCTGAACCTGGCAGGCAGAGGTTAAAATGAGCTGAGATGGCGCCGCTACACACTAGCCTTGGCAACAGAGTGAGAATCCGTCTCAAAAAAACAAACAAACAAACAAACAAACAAACAAACAAAAAAAAACGGAACGAGAGAGAGAGAGAATAAAAAAAGGGAGAGAGAGAGAGAATCGTGAACTGGCAGCAGGAGCAAGAACTATGAAGAGCAAAACAGCAGTGATGGGAGCTGAAGATAGGGGAGCACTGGAACCTTTACAGTTATTACTTTGTTTACTCTTTACAACCATTCTGCAAGTTACCATCCTCATTGTTTAGATGAAGAAATTAAGGCTTCAAAAAGTCAAATACATTTCCCCAAATTGCACAATTAGTAAACAGTGGACCTGGAGTTTGAATACAGGTCTGTTTGACAACAAAGCTTAATTTTTTCTCACTATACCTCACTGCTCTAATGAAAAACTACAAACACAGGTGCTTAAAAAACATTTCAGTGTGAGTCACTCCGTATAGAAGAAAACGGTCCTGAACATACTACGCTAGTCATTGAGGGCTTTGTTGAATGCATAAATGGTTGAATATAAAAATGACACTATAATGAATGTGTAAAATTAAGATTCTAATTAAGAAAAAACTGCATTCTGTTGATTAGTCTCTGTTTAAGAAAACAGGGTAATGTATGGTATATTTTTAAAGTCTAAAAATAGATATGGTTAAAATAAAACTAATCTGTAGATTTAAAGTGATGAGTTTTAAGTACCTAGAAAATTCTTCTAATGTGGAATATCTCTTTTCTAATGATACCAGATAAAGTTTTCAATATAGGGAAATAGTACAAATAGACATACTAAATAAAGGTTTATGCTATTTTGTGTTACAAGGCCCAATAAAAAATAGTCCCTCCTTGTTTCACGTTTTCTTAGAAAAAATAAAAAATAAAACAAAAATAGTCCCAACCCTTTACTATCAACTTAGATTATGTGTTAATGATGAATCATACAATATTTTTAAATGTTTCTATAAATTATAAGAAATTATAATTTCTTATAATTTATAGAAACATTTAAAAATATTGTATGTATAATTTCTTATAAATTATAAGAAATTATAATTTATCAGGAATTCAAAAATTATTATACAGGTGAAATAATTGGATTTTCCCTTATAGTATACTTTGGTGAGAAAGAAAGGACATGAGATGTTCTTCAGAAAACCTCTAAACTAAAATTCAGGTATTCAGCCAAGTAAACAAATCATTTACTTGAAAGAATAGTGTATATATTACATCTTTAATGCATGTTTAACTCCATTTCCTACACTTTCCCCATCTATAGTGCTGTATTGAGATTGGTCCCATAATGATAATCATGATACACATTCTGTCCTCTAAGCTATAAAGGAACAAAAAAGATAAACTACATTCAATAATATATAATATATAAAAACATATTTGATTTCTATGTTTAAAAATTAGTCAATTATTGCTTATCTGGTAGCTTTCAGGTAACTCAAATATTATTAATCTAGACTATTCATGGAAATTTTTGGGAAAAAAATTTATGGAACGTTTTCCTAGAAATATAAGAAAATCATGTTTTCATTGATTGCAGTTACTTGTATTGACTTCCACTAACTTTAAAGTCCTATGTCCTGCTTAGGAGTTTGACATATTTTTAATGACAAAGTTTTCTTTCTTTTTTTTTTTTTTTTTTTTTGAGGCAGAGTCTCATTCTGTTACCCAGGCTGGAGTGCAGTGGCCTGATGTTGGCTCACAGCAACCTCTGCCTTCCAGGTTCGAGAGATTCTCTCACCTCAGCCTATCCAGTAGCTGGGACTACAGGTGGGACCCATCATACCCAGCTAATTTTTGTATTAGTAGAAATAGGGTTTCACCATGTTGGTCAAGCTGGTCCTGAACTCCTGATGTCAGGTGATCTGCCTGCCTCAGCCTCCCAAAGTGTTGGGATTACAGGTATGAGTCACTATGCCTCGCTAAAAAAAAATTAACAATTTTAAAATAGTAAGAATTTTTCAGTCGGTTAATGATCATAGACAACATTCAAACAAAAAAAGCCATTTGATACTGGATATTTTAATTATATTGCAAGACAATTTTGTGTTGGAGATAATTAATTTAGATCTGAATATATGTGCACTGGAAAGTGGCACTTTATGTTGATGACGAAAAAGTAATTAGGCAATAGGCTTAGTTTGACCAAGCTTATTTGCTAATTGTGGGGAGTTAAAAAAAAAATCAAAGAAATGAGTGTAAAGTACAAGAGAAAGAAAAACATTATTTTCTTCCTAGGCACTTACCTGGCGGATAGATGGAGGATATGTAGCTGCAACTACTTTTTCCAGATTTTTCAAGACAGTTGAAATTTTAATATTACATTTTGGAAACCATGTTAAACCATTCACCTTCATTTTTGTTTGAAAATATTTGGACACCATTGAGGGTAATAATCTGACAGTTTTAGGAAAATCTTACTTTTCCTTTGATATCAGAGAGTTTCCGAAGGTGGGTTCCAAAATATTTAGATTTTTTAAGTAACAAAGAATAATTGATTTTGGATAGATCTTCTCATTGGCTTCAGAAATTTTATGAGATATAGTCTGGCTTTATAAAACCATAGAGAGACCTATTTTTGAAGCTTCATTGTGCCAAAACTACTTTGAAAGTTCTTTCTTCCAACTTAAGACTTCATATATATAGCACATATATACTGATTAATATGTAAGTTAGAAAAAATTTATCATCTATTACTAGGACAGTATTTCAACAATGTAGAATATATTTCTCCTTTTAAAAACATTTACTATAATTATATATATACATTTTTATTTTTTTTATTTTTATTTTTTAGACCGAGTCTCTGTCACCAGGCTGTGGTACAGTGGCGTGATCTCAGCTCACTGCAACCTCTGCCTCCCGAGTTCAAGCAATTCTTCTGCCTCAGCCTCTCGAATAGCTGGGAATATAGGCACGTGCCACCATGCCCAGTTAATTTTTGTATTTTTAGTAGATGCAGGGTTTCACCATGTTGGCCAGGATGGTCTTGATCTCTTGATCTTGTGATCTGCCTGCCTTAGCTTCCCAAAGTGCTGGGATTGCAGGCATGAGACACTTCGCCTGGCAATTTTTTTTTTTTTTTTGAGACGGAATTTTGCTCTGTCACCTTGTCTGGAGTGCAGTGATTCGATCTCAGCTCACTGCAACCTCGGCCTCTTGGGTTCAAGCTATTCTCCAGCCTCAGCCCTGGGATTACAGGCATGTGCCATTTGTGTCTGGCTAATTTGTTATTTTTACTATAGATGGGGTTTCACTATGTTAGCCAGGCTGATCTTGAACTCCTGACCTCAGGTGATCTGCCCACCTAGGCTTCCCAAAGTGCTGGGATTATAGGTGTGAGCCACTGTGCCTGGCCTATAATTATATTTTCTGAAAAATTATTTAGGCCAAACAGGGTGGCTCATGCCTGTAACCCCAGCACTTTGGGAGGCTGAGGTGGGCAGATTGCTTAAGCCTGGGAGTTTGAGATCAGCCTGCGCAACGTGGCAAAACCCCATCTCTATTAAAAAACAAACAAACAAATAAATAAATAAATAAATGAGCTGGGTGTGGTGGCATGTGCTTGTAGTCCCAGCTACTTGGGAGGCTAAGGTGGGAGGATTGCCTGAGCCCAGGAGATGCAGGATGGAATAAGCTGAGATTTCGCCACTGCACACCAGCCAGGGCAACAGAATGAGACCCTGTCTCCAAAAAAAAAAAAAAAAAAAAAAAAAAAAAAAAAAAAAAAAAAAAAAAAAAAAAAAAAAAAAAAGAAAATAATTATTTAAATATTGAATTGGTGTGACAGGTCTTGTCAAAGCAACAGTTGAGTAATTGGCCTAGAAAGTACTTTGCACACTTCAATGACGCTCAGATCGTAGACTTATTAAAAGAACATAATGTTCTGTTTTCTATTCTTTTAAAGAAAATGAAGCATTTTAGCAGTAGCAGTGTAAATACAGAACATCCCTATTTCTTGCTAATTAAAGCAAATGTTGAAAGGAGACCTTATCTTCACTTGCTTAACATCCTCTTAGAAAAGACCAATCTTTTAATTTTTTTTTCTTTTTTTCTTACAACTTTTAATTGGTTCATATGTTTCAGATCTCAGAGGATAATGCCATCTTTCATTTTTAATGTGGCATATCCTTAACATCCTAATGCCTATTCTTTGGGTATAATATAGGTGACTTCTATAACATACTTGCTTTTGTGTCATACTTGGATTACACATGTTTTGTGGCCATTGTGACATACTTCTTATATATAAAATCAAGATTTTTAAATGTACTTATTCTCTAGGATTAATGTATACTCTATAGTTGTACAGATTATGTGTATATTAGTATTATTATTATGGACTCATGTTATGACTCTGAAGGTTTTCTTTTATGATGAGATCATACATGTATCCAAAACAGGAGATCTCTTGTGACTATCTGTATATTCTAAAGGTTGCCACAGAAAGTCCAACACTCAATTCATGTCAGAGCTCTGAAATTGAGAGGATTTCTGTTTGTATCTGATTTCTTGGTCTTGTATCTTTATATAACTAAGAAATTATGCAAATTCATTTAACCATAACTAACAGCCAAATCTTCCACAGGCACTTTGAGTGTATGTACATGTTCATGAATAGATATGTTAAAGATTCCTATATTTGTAATTCATAAACTTTTATGTCTAGACAGAAGAAAATACAGTACAGTATTTGAGAATTATTTTTCATGTGTGTGATGATAATTTGTAAGAACCATTTAGACAGACCTAAAATACATGAATTAGATGTGGTGCTGCTAAAGAAACTCCTGCCTTCTTTTCTCACTCTGAAAAAAATAATTCACTCTTTTATTTATCTACTTTTTTCTTTGACTCAAAGGATTCCACAATTTGTGTATATTTTTCTTGTAGGTATTTTGAATAATATGCCATAAAAATAACATGCAGTAAGTTCAAATTTAAGTAGAAAAGTATTTAATTAAGAATGCCACATTTCAGGTGGGCCCAGGGGCTCATGCCTGTAATCCCAGCACTTTGGGAGGCCGAGGTGGGTAGATCACGAGGTCAGGAGATCGAGACTATCCTGGCCAACATGATGAAACCCTGCCTCTACGAAAAATGCAAAAATTAGCTGGGTGTGGTTGTTGGGTGCCTGTAATTCCAGCTACTCAGGAGGCTGAGGCAGGAGAATCACTTGAACTCAGGAGGTGGAGGTTGCAGTGAGTTGAGGTGGCGCCATTTCACTCTAGCCTGGGTGACAGAGTGAGACTCAATGTCAAAAAAAAAAAAAAAAAAGAATGCCACATTTAGACAGTATTCTTCTCTTGAACATTTTTTTGTTTGAGGTAGAGCCTTGCTCTGTCACACCAGGTGATGTGCAGTTGTGCAATCGCAGCTCACTGCAACCTCCACCTCCCAGGTTCAATCCTGCCTCAGCCCCCTCTAGTAGCTGGGATTACAGGCATGTGCCACCACGCCCAGCTAATTTTTGTATTTTTAGTAGAGATGGGGTTTCACCATGTTGGCCAGGCTGGTCTTGAACTCCTGACCTCAGGTGATCCACCCGCCTCAGCCTCCCAAAATGCTGGGATTATAGGTGTGAACCACCATGTCCGGCCTCTTCTCTTGAAATTTGATAGTGAGCTTCAAAATTTATAAATGTTTTTTCCTTTTCTTAAATAGAACATTATCTAACATGTAATTGGAAAATAAAAACATATATTACAATGGGAGCAATGATAATATTGTTCATTGTATTCATTGTATATGAGGCACTACTTTATGTAATTGATCAGTTTTATCTGTAAGTGACTTGTGTGGGCCATTATTGGGGTTTAAAACATTCACAATGAACTGGATGTTGTTTTTAAACTTAAAGAGAACATTAGTGGTTTCCTAAATATTCCCAATTTAAGTTCATCTAGGCAGAGCAAGATCTTTGCCATTGTTTATGGTCATGCTTCCACTATGTCATCCTACTTCCCTCAGTGTTCACTAAAAAGGGATTCAGAGGCAGCTCTTAAGGACCTGTTTCACCATCATTTTGTCTTGCTTAGTCCACAGTACTCTGCATCTCTCTTTGCTGTACCTTTGATAGCTCCCTCTCTACTGGCTGTCTCCCAAAAAGACACCCCCTTAACCCTACCCTCTTCTTTAGCTATTACCCTGTTTCTCCTTCTCTTCCCATTCAAGTGGCTACATTCAGTCCTTCCATTTTCTCATCTCTCATTCATTTCTTTAGTATCTCTCTCTTATTGTACTAAAACATTATTGTACATAACATAAAGCTTTCCATTTTAACCATTTTTAAGTGTACAGTTCTGTGGCATTAAGTACTTTCACACTGTTCTGCAACCATCACCACAATCCATTTACAGATCCTTTTCATCTTCCTATATGGAAACCCTCTACTCATTAAACAATAACTCTCTGTTCTGCCTCTACCCAGCCTCTGGCAACCACCATTCTACTTTCTGTCTCTATGAATTTGAGAAGTTTAAGTGGCTCTTATAAGTGGAATCATGTAGTTTGTCCTTTTGTGACTGGCTTGTTTCACTTAGCAGAATGTCTTCAAGTTTCCTCTGTGTTTTCTGTATTCTCTTTATTTTGATGTGTCTTCTCCATGTCATTGAAACATTCCTTGCCAAGGTCACTCATGACCCTCTACTTTCTCAATACTCTGGGAAAATGTCTTCCTTTATTTTTCAGTAGCATTCATCTACACTTGGTACTTTGTGATACTCTCTCTTCACTTATTTTCCTCTCTTTTGATTTTCTACCTACATTTCTAGCAGTTTTTTGTGGACTCCTTTCCACCTTAAATATTGTTTCTCTCCTGTGTCTCTGGACACTCAAAAGTATATGCTCCTCCAATGATCTCAACCATTTCTGTGGCTTCTACCTACTGTTGACTCTGACTTTTTATCCAACTCTGATTTCTCTCCTGAGATTCAGGAAAGGGTTGCTGGAAATCTTTACATGAATGTTCCACAGACAAGGTGTTCAAAACTGAACTTACCATCTTTCCCTCCAGATTTGTATCAACAAAAATGGTTGGAACCATCCTACGTCTTAAGTCTAAGTTTTCCTACCCATAACATGCCACTGATGTCTTAAGTTTTCTCAGTTTTACCCCCTTAATATCCGTGGAATCTGTCCTCTTCTATCCATCCAGTCTCACCATTACTGTTACTTGTCAGCTCAAGTATTATTCTTTTTTTCTGGGATTACTGTCACAGCCTCCTAATGAGTCTGCTTCTCTTCCTTCAGTTTTATCCTCATGAAACATAATCTCCACTTGCTGCCAATATGATCTTTCTACAAAGCAAATCCAATTATGTCACTTTCTGAATAGTTTTTGAATGCCTTCCCTTTGGCTGCAGGAAAAAAAAAATCTAAACTTCTTAGCAGAGCATGCCATGGTTCTGCAGGATCTGGCCTCCACTCATCTCTGTAACCTCAGTGCTTGCTACTTTCCTTTACACATTATGTGCTCCCACAGGCAGGATAAACCTCCCTGGATACACTTTCTTCAGACCTGGCCACGTCTTTGTACCTGGCAAAGACAGGTACAACTCCTTCTAGTCCTTTAGGACTCAGCTCCAAGGCCATCTTCTCCAGGAAATCTTCCTTAAAGTTGGGTGTAGTGGATGCTATGGTGTGCTGCTTGCATTCCTCTATCTCCTGCTGCTTGCATTCCTCTATCTCCTCCGGACTGAAGCACAGATTTCACTAACTGCTGGGAGTGTTGCTAATGGATAGATCTTGGCAACATTTTGTTCTGAAGATTGCCCTTGGTTGAAGAGAGCTTAGGGTTACACTTTCCTTCCTAGAGCCAGCCCAGGAAAGACTACAATGATTAGTTGATTCAGAATTTTACACTTTAATAAACCTGGTCCCATTGCCCCAGCTGGGACAACTCCGTAGGCCATCCTAGCTCCATAATTCTCCCATAGAAAGGCTGAGGACTTTGTGGCAACTACATCATAATCCAACTTCTCCTTTTGCCCAATTCAGCTGTTTTCACTTCACCCTATGGGTGCTAATTCTGAAAGCAAGACTCTTGCACACAAATATCCCTCTGGGTCTGTTTCCCAGGGAACTGAATAGCAGCACTGGGTTAGGACCGTTAATGGCACTTGTTTACGCCTATTACAGCTCTTATCTCCCTGTATCATAATTGTCTGTTTACTCATGGGTCTAGGCCTAAATATAGTGAGCAAACTCGAGAACAGGGACTTCAATCTTGTCTTTTTATCCTTATTTCCTTTTTATCCTGACTCATTAAATCCGTTTGAATAAATGAAAGCATAAATGAATGCATGAGAGATTGCCATCTTCAAAAGCTTTGGGGGCTTTCCTAAAATCAGCTCAGTCCTTCCTGAAAATCATTTCTTTTTGGAATGGCCCCAGAAAATCTGGGTCATCTCTCCTAGGGTGTATTTTAGGTTTGCTGCTTTTCATGCTTCACGAAATTATGAGAAGCATGGATTTGGAGGTCTGGATTTAGAAACCTGGGTTGAATTCTTGGAGCACCATGTACTAGTTGTGTGATTTTGGGCAAATCATGTAATTTCTTCATGTCTCAGTTTAATTAACTGAAAAACAGCACTCTCTAGCCCAAGATACTGCTTGGTGGTAAATAAATGAGATAATAGCTGTGTAAAGTGATGGCACATAGTAGATACTCAGTAAATTTTAGCGTCCTTCCTCATTTTCTCCTTTTTAGATTGAATTCGCCCTCCTATAATAACTTTCAAAGAAATAATTTATAGTAGTTTGGTCCTACTGAGATAATCTCAATAGCTCTCTTTATCTTTTTTCCCTCCACATGGCAGAAATCCATTATTCTCTGCTACTATTATTTTAGAAGGAAAAAAATGCAGCTGAAATAATCTACTCAACAATGCAAGTCCCTGCTTGCTATAAATTTTATTTATTATGAAGCATCAAATTTGCTAGTGGCAAGGGTGTGTCTAGGTGTGTCTGAGACTGAATCAAAGGTGAGTAAATCACATGAAGGTAATACTACCTGATGGGTTTCACTGACGTGTAAGAGGAGCTAAAATGATTAACATAAGGTCCCAATGAAGAGTTAAAAGGATGGTAGCAAGTTATCCCACTGATTCACCCATATACCCAATTTTCTTCTTCTCTTTTGGAAATCACATTTCTTAGTTCCCTTGCAATCAGGTGAACCATATGATGAGCTCCAGCCAATTGGCTGGAAGTAGAAGTAATATATCACATGTAGGAAGAAGTATTTAAGGGCCAGTGAGCAGTTCCCAGCTAGTGATATTGAAGGATGTTTACCCTAGACACTGTCCCAGACCTGGAGCAGATTTTTCTGCAAAAATGAAATAACCTTTTGTTGTATTAAACTCTGAAATATTCATGTTACTTATTACCACCACAAAATTAGGCATTTCTAACTGATGCATTGGGGTTCAGGAGAACTCAGGGATAATCTGAATAAATAATATATCTCAGGAAAAACAGGAAACACAGCCAGCTGTCTCAGAAAATAGAACTGAAAGTTTATGTAGGATCATTGTTGATTTACTGCTCCACCACTAAAGTAACTTAGTTTCTCCCTTTAGATCTGCTCCTTTCTGTGTCTACTTCTGCTTCCAATCACCAGTTGTCTTTTCCTGCATCGTTGTATTTTACATATCTTGCAAACAGAAGCAACCCAGTAAGTACAATTTGGATACTGAATCAGAAAGTGCTCTTGAACCAGACTATTTCATAGGCTACTGGGGAACCTAAATGCACTTTCTTTCAGGTACCTTCCCCTGGTCCAATTAGTAACAACCATGGAGATGGGTCCTGAAATACACAACGTGGCCATGTTATCCTTGAGAAAACCTTGGGGCTTCTCCTTCCTATCAGGAGCTGTGGGTTGGAGTCCCATTACATAGGAGCTGTGAATATGGTAGGTACCATATTGGCCTGTTCAGTAAACTGGGATACAGACTTTTCAGGTCAGCAAATGAGAGGCCATTATTCTATCACTGTAACTGCTGGGCCTAGAACTGGTTATACAAATGTCTTGATATTGACCTGGAAATTGGCCCGTGGCTTCTGGTTGAGACAAAACTTTTGTTGAACTGAGAAGTCTTCCTAGATGAGACAGGAACTGGACCCAATAACCCAGGGTCAAATGCAGATTTCTTGCCTTTTGGATACTTGTTAGTCGTAACCTAAATAGTCAACTTTGAGAATGTTTTTGGTTGATAATATGCAGAAAAGGCAATAGCTTTTTCTTAGGACAGTGTAATAATCATTGACTTAAAATTATTTTGATGTTAAAATATAATTTACAGACTGTTTCACTTTACCTTGGGCATTTGGTTAACTCATAAATGTGAAATTAGAGCTTCCCTTGTTCTTAATGTCACCATCCTAGTGGCCATAGTCTCTTTATGAATAATTTTTTAAATGTAAGGTAGTCTGTGTTTGGGATATATTTATTTACCTTCTTAAAATGCTTACTACCATTTTAAATTCCACTCCTCAACCCAATCCTTTCTTGTTTAACCTTCTTTTGAGGCACCTTTTATATTTTCCAAAGTACTCCATTGCCCTCTCAAATGGCTTCAGTGCCCTAATTGATCTGCATCTAACTCCCAATCAAAATTCTCTTTGCCTCTGAAGTGATCTCCATTAGGGAGCTAAGAAGAAATAAGCCAATTAAATTACTATACACTAAGCTACAGGTTTCTGGTAGTTATCTGAAAAAAAAAAAAAAAAAGAATTTTTAAAAAATCAGAGATATCTTCCCAACAGTCTTTAAATTATTACAGATCAGGCCAGGCGCAGTGGTTCACGCCTGTAATCCCAACACTTTGGGAGGCTGAGGTGGGCAGATCACGAGGTCAGGAGATGGAGACCATCTTGACTAACACAGTGAAACCCTGTCTCTACTAAAAATACAAAAAATTAGATGGGTGTGGTACATGCACCTGTAGTCCCAGCTACTCAGAAGGCTGAGGCAGAAGAATTGCTTGAAGCCAGGAGGTGGAGGTTGCAGTGCGCCAAAATCGCACCACTGCATTCTAGCCTGGGCGACAAAGCAAAACTTTGTCTCAAAAAAAAAAAAAAAAAAAAAAAAGTATTACAGGTCATTCCTGATTCCTTTTAACAGTACAAACAGAATGGAGGTCTCTAACACTAACTCCTGGTCAGAGGTAATGGTATAGAATAGGGATGGTGGACTTAATATGTTTTGGGGGAAACCATGAACATGTTTCATTATAATTTAAGAGACTATTATTTATAAAACTCATCTCTATTGAGGGTTGTTAAGCTGTGAAAAAGATGTGCCAAAAACTCCGCTGAAATATGATACAGTTATACACCACATAACAATATTTTGGTGAACAACAAGCTGCATATATCATGGTGGTCCCATAAGATTATAATATTGTATTTTTACTGTATCATTTCTATGTTTAGATACACAAATAATTACCATGGCGTTACAATTGCCTAGCAATTCAGTAGGCTGTAGCATGCTGTATAAATTTGCAGCGTAGGAGCAAAAGGCTATCCCATATGGCGTAGGTGCATAGTAAACTATACCATCTAGTTTTGTGTAAGTACACTTTATGATGTTCACACAATGACAAAATTGCCTGACGATGCATTTCTCAGAAGGTATTTGGGTTGCTAAACATGTGACTGTACACGGGTTGATAAACTATGGGGACGGAGCAGGGCAGGTGTAGAATGAGGGCTGAGCTTTCATTGAGACCAGGTTTCACTTCCAACCCTGCCCTTAATTAGCTGTGTAACCCTGGGCAAAGCATTTAACCTCTCTCAGCCCAAGTATTTTCATTTGAAAAGTAGAGATAATAATAGCTATGAGCTTATTAGATGTTTCACATAAGGTAATGTACATGAAAAGCTCCTGACACACAGCAGGTCCTCAGTGGGTGTTGGCTGAATTCTAATCTGCCTCCTTCTAAGAACCCTTTACAGGCTGGGCACGGTGGCTCACGCCTGTAATCCCAGCACTTTGGGAGGCTGAGGTGGGCAGATCGTCTGAGGTTGGGAGTTCGAGACCAGCCTGACCAACATGGAGAAACCCCATCTCTACTAAAAATACAAAAAATTAGCCGGATGTGGTGGTGCATTCCTGTAATCCCCTCTATTGAGGAGGCTGAGGTCGGAGAATCGCTTGAACCCAGGAGGTGGAGGTTGCAGTGAGCCGAGATCACACCATTGCACTCCAGCTTGGGCAACAAGAGTGAGACTCCGTCTAAAAAAAAAAAAAAAGAACCCTTTACACTTCAGGAAAGGGACTCCTGTCCTGTTAAGGAGATTGATAGAGGACTAGAAAGAACTCTGTGGTTAGGAGAGAAAAGATCTTAGCCTTGTCTGCCCAACCTCCTTTATATAATTATTGCCTTGATAATAATTTGCTTATTATTCCTCCCTTCCTTCCTTCACTAAATCATTAAATTTTGAGTTCCTACTTTTTGTTGGTGCTAGGGATAAAAAGATGAATAAGATATATGGTCTCCATGGATCACAGAGCCAAGTAGGGAAAGAAAAAATGTAAACAAGTAAGTAAGAAGTGTTAAACTATTACTCTGAAAAAAATTGCAAACCTTCTCATTAAATAAACAATTTTTTAAAAGGTAGATTCCCAATAGTGTCTACGATTTGTAAAATATTGTAGAAACATGGGTGATTTAAAGTAAATTCTATCACAAAGCAAATTGCCTTCTTCAACTTTTCCCTCTTGTTAGAGTTAATTTTGACTTTGGCATGAGGACACATTTTGTTTTTCTTCTGCTCACACAGTGCATCTGCTACCTTCTCTGTCAGGCAAGTATAGAAAGCAAATTGTCAGGCAAGAAACAGTAAGCACACATCTAAAATCTGAAGCAAAATTGGTAGGCATAATTTTAGCTCTACCTGCATATGGAATAATGTATCTGTAGAACTCTTAGTTTTTCTGGTGAGGTAGCATGGCACAGTGGGGAAAAGACAGGCTGAGGAATCAGAATATAATTGGCTTTACTAGTTTTGTGGGCAAATCACTTAACCTTACTGAGCCTCAGCTTCCTCATTTGTGAAAATGAGTGATCATACAAGATTATAGTAGCAATTATAATATGTCTATACATAATAGGCCTTTCATAAATATATTACTATTATTCAAACTCTAAAACACAAAAGAAAATAATTTCTCAACCCTTGGGTAATCATACAAAATACTCAAATGACTCAATATAAATTAAGTGTATATTAGGGGCAGAATTTGACCTGATCATTTTAAACAGGAACTAAAATAGTCTTAACTTGGGATGCCTACTGGGACAAAGTCATTATAAGCTATAAATGTCTAGCTAGAGTTGTAAACTCTGAAAAGCAGGATGGGCACAGGTTGGAGCTTCATGGAATATGGAATGCCCAAACCTGGTCCATAATACAAAATTGTAGCCAGCAGTCTTCTGGGGCTAAACATTGGGCCAAAATAGAATGTCTGTGTAGAGGTATACAATAGTTTTGTTTTTAGTGTTCAATGTCGAAACCCTTTCTATAGGACCCACTTTCCATCACTAAAGTGCAAGATCAATGACTCAGTTTCCATATTCATGGCAATAAGGGCATGCCATGCAATCTAGACCACTAAGAACTCTAGAATGGAGAAGCAAGGCCTAGAAATAACTCATTTTGGCAGAAGTGACAGTGGCAGCAGCATTCAGTGTCTAGTGACAACAGTGTCCACAGGGCTTCCAGTGTCATTTCTATGTCTTGTGCAGGTAGGGGAGAGGTTGTCAGTGACAGCAGTCCAGTGTACCCTGACAGACATGTAGATTTGGCTATTCTGATCTGTTAATCTCTCTTGGTTCTGGCTCATTTCTTGCTGCTGGTTCTTCAGGCTTCTAATCAATTCTAGGAGCTACCTATTAGTCTGTCAACAGATTCCTTATCTGCTTCAGACAAAATCCATTTCAGTTGTCTGCGTCCAAGAATCTTGACTACTGTAGGGCAAATGGAAGAATCACAATATGGGGCAAATCTGAGGTCAAAGCTGTCAGATACTTGAGGAGGAGGTAAAGAGGAGGAGCTCAGTAAATATGTTGATGGTCCAGAAGAAAATGTGTAGATAATATCCATTTGTGACTTGTAGTTTGACACACTCTTCAACCCAGCTTCTCACAGAAACCAAAATCTCAACTGATGGCAGAAGGCTGGAACCCAGTGTGAGAAGGCTGATTACAACAAAGGGTAAAATGCTTCCTTGGGGGATAATCTAAGGCAGCTAAAATACCCAGACCCATTGCTATGGTAATGCACCCACATAATAATTACAGGTTATTTGCAAATCTGGATTCCCTTTCATAGCTAGGGGATGGTGTGAAGTCAGTGCTAAAGAAGCAGTAGTGGTTGATATGTGTCATCTCTGTACCAAGTGGTTCTGAAATTGGTTTGAAGCTTGAGGAGCCTTCATTCTTCTTGGGACAGAGGATAAGAATCCTCACAGAATTCACCCCAGCCATCACTAGTCAGAGAGAGCCTTCTGGCAGAGTAGCGTAGTGAAAGCCATGGCCTCCAGAAGCAGTAACCTTAGTCATGTCCGAGGCAACAGAGAGGAAAATAAACCAGGAGGCCAGAATCTGGCAGGACTGAGAACCAGTAGGGAATGGAGTGCAGGAAGGTATTTACGGTGTAAGACAAAAGCTGAGGGTATTAGTGCTCTATGTGCACAGTTACATGTCGTGATGGCTGAGGGAGTGGACTTGAGGGTGATTCCCTAGGCCCAGCCTTAGATGTCTCAGGGAACTAACATTGCTTCTTCTGATTCACAGTGTTAATAAATAATTAACAATTATTTGTTATAATTTATATAATATAATGATATGTTACATATCTTACATATCATAAAAATATACATGTTATATATAATCAATAAAATATATATTTATATATTATAAAAATATATAGTTATAGGTAATAGTATATATCTTTAATATATTACATATATTATACATGTAACATATATAATATAATAATTATAATTTGTCCCTATATTATTTATAATAATAATTAAAAATCCAACTTTTACCTTCTGATACCATTCTGAGCCTGGAGTTAGCCTCTTAAGGGGAAAAACTGACTGCCATTTAGTGAAGTAAATTTAGATGAGAGTCTTTTAAAATAACTGCCTTTTAAATAATATATTGAGCCAAGCCTGCCCTACCCAACCCCATCTTGGGACAGGAAGAAGGTAACCCATTGTAAGAGCAAGTTTGGTATCCCCTCCTCCCTCTATATGGCTTGATCGCTTGGTCAGGGACTGGGGCATCTTGAAGCTTCAACGAGAGACAAGGCCTTAAGGAGAGAAGGGACATTTTGGGACAAGACTGTCACATCTTCTATCGCTGTCCTCTCATAAAACCTGTTCTAGCACACTCTTGTCAAAAGCAAATTGACCAGTGCTTAAAATGCAAGTCAGAAGCAGTGCATGGGCAGTCATGTGGGATGACAGTGGTAAGATGATTTGTCCTTAAGTCAGGCATAATGTCCTCTCGCCTCCATGTATATCAGGACATCTGAAGAGAACTTCCTGTGCCCTGGGCAGGATATTTTAAAAGTTGGCTGCCCCAAAGTAGAAAATAAAACTCAACAAGAGTTTTTTGTTTGTTTGTTTTTAATTTCTATGTCTCCCTGGCAGCTGTAATATACATAGTAAATATCTAGGTTAAACCAAATAATCACGTGGGAAAATGATATTTCACACCTCTATTTTCAAATTACGTGCAAAATTTGCCACATCTCTTTTGTTGAATAATACAGAGTTAAATTGATAACGAACCCAGCTGAACATGATGATATATAATTAAGCTATTAGCCATTGTTCTGTTGCATAAAAAATATTTGATTTCTCAAGGGTAAAATCTGTAGTAAAGATTGCCGCTTTGCAAGTCGTTATTTATCACTGGCTTATGTAAGGTTGTAAAAAACAGATTAAAAATGGCTAAAAAAAGAAGAGTGAATACTTAGAGAAATTATTAGATCTGCTGTTAAAAAAAAAACCAAACTTTTATGAAAATTTAGATTTAGTTCCTAATAGAAGAGTTATACCAAAGGGCATTTGCTTCCCCAACACCTGAGCACTAGAACTCTACAGTCCTGTGGCATATATTAGCCAGGCTTAAAATTCCCCACTTTGTGGTAAAGGGAAGCATTGGCAGAGCAAGTAGAGCTGGGAATGTACTATCCTACCTCCTTTTATTTTTTATTCCTTTTCACTTTTCTCCTACTCCCCATTGCTTATCATCTAGTCCTCCCTCCGGCCTTCTCTGTCCTCCTTGCCTTTTTGTTTTCTGCTTCTTCCCGCTTTCTCTGTAGTCCTCGGGCTTTCTCTCTTTTCTTTGTTCTTTAACTCCTTCTTCCTCCTCTCTCCTTCAGGAAATGCTGCCTTTGTGGTTATGAAGAGCATGGGCTCTGGAAGCTGATTAAGGCTTCCAATGCTGGTTCTGCCATTCAAACTAACTGAGTGATCTTGGGTAAGTTACTTCATCTTAGCATGTTATCAGTCAGGATTCAACCAGAGAAACAGAGCCACTACTATTGGAGGCACTGGAGAAGAGAGGGTCTGAAGGGAGAGCTGGAAGATCAGAGGGGCCACGCCATCAGTTCACCTGAGAAGGCAGACACACCCAGCTGCTGAAATGGAACTGTGAATAGGGAGCTGGTGGAGAAATCCATGGGGAGCTATTGCACAGAAGGTTCACATTCACATAAGGTTTCAGAGGCCCCCCAAAATGGCAGGACATGGAGTGGAGGAGAGCAGACACCTAGAGCCCTCTGGCACCTCTATGTCTGATCACTGCTGCATCGAATGATGACGGTCTTCAGAAAGTAATGGCTGCTGCTTTACTTCTGTCTTCCAAATCTCCTGCAGATTCTACTTTTGGCAAAATCAACCCCAGAATCATATGGGGGAGAGGATTCTGGAGATCCCAGGTCGAGCTTAACTGATTGAAGGAGTAAAAATTACCACACAAATCATTTAAAAAATGTAGTTACTCAGAGTTCATAGCTCATGGGGATGTTGTGAAAAGTAAATGAGATTTAATATATGCAAAGGAAGCACTAGTCACAGTCTGACACATAGTAAGCACACAATAAATGTAATTTATGCTTTGCTTTCAGTCCATTTCCTCTCATGACACTCTTCTACCTAAGCACCATTACCAAATTTCTCAATTTCATTGCCTTGGTATCATCAATGTTCAGGATAATTGGTGAATGATTGTGGGATGTGTAACAATAAAATATTTATTGAGTACTTAGTAGCTAACATATAATGTACTTTATATGCTTTAGCCCACATGATGCTTACAGCAATCTAGTGACCGTCATCATTCACATTAAAACACGAGTAAATTGAAGTAGAGAGATTATTTATTTGCCCCAAATTACACAGGATTAAACACAGTGCCAGTTTACACTGGAGTAATATAAACCCAACTTCAAATAATCTGTCTCCATTAAGAATAGGAAAACCTCCTGTAGGAAGATTATTTTCAGAAATATAGCACCTTCAAAACTTGCAACAGATCTCAGAGTTCCTTTTTTTGTTGTTATAGTTTCACACAAAATCTGGACAAATTATAAATCTGCCCTCTATGGTTTGCAGTAATACCAGTGGTCAGAAAGAGCTTGGTATGAGGCAGTGTTTGACAAAGTAGCCTTGTTCAAGCCAAAAAAAAGTAGAAGTATTTGGGAAGAGAGATGGAGAAAAGTTGAGGAAAGTTTAAAGTTGGCTGAAAATTTGATATAATTTTAATTAAAACGTGAAAAACTTGCTCCAAATAGACTTCTGGGCCCTTTTAAAGCATGGCCTGTGACTTTTACTGGAACAAAAAGTTTCTTAAATTATTACAGGCAGTAGTTCTCTTGCCCTTGCCTTAAGTTCGAGTTTTCTCCTAAAGCAGAAACTCCAAATTGGCAGCTCTACAGATTGTACTGAGTGGGCTTGTGCAATCTTTTAAAACTTAAAAAAAAAGAGAAAATCTAAATGTTTTCAGAGGGGCTTATCACAGTTTCTAATCATCTCTCCTTATCTCTCTCCCAGCCTTCCTTCACTTATTGATGCTACGTGCCTCAATCTGGAAGGCATGTGAGCTTCCAACTCCTGCAGAGTCATGATTTCTAGGAGGACAGATTTCAAAGGAATTGGCTGATCCTGGATTTCCACATGGAAATCAAAGACAAGGGGCATGAACCTTCCCAATTCTATTTTCTACTCATCTGACCCCTCCCCTCCCAGCCCATCCCTGCAAGTTCTTTATGGATGAACTTGTGTGGCATTCTGACAACTGCCAGGTTTACCTTCTAAGAAGCAAGACCTGAATTACTAAAAAAGCCAAGTAATGAAACCATACAATTTCACCTTTGTCAAATGTGACATGCATTTTGTAAGTGAAAAATCCTGAGACATAAAGGCAGATCCAAAAGAGTGAAATAGAAAACAGGATTTGTTCATAAGAAGGCACAGGTGCAATCTCTGCAAATACACTTGAAAATGGGTTAATTGTGTACTTCTCAATTTGTAGGGCTTGAAGTTTTAAAGTGTGGTATTAGGGAAATATTTGATTTACTAGAGTTTGGAACACATGTGGTATGAAAGCTTGAAGGTACTAGAATATGATAAATGATAATGTTTTAGCTATGTGGACAAGCAAAAGCTGGATTTGGTATTTTATGGTAAAGAAATTGACAAAAATTTGTGGCATAATTTAAAGCACCTTGGTGTAGTTAAGGTAACTGAATTTATTGAATGGAATCTTCCTTTTTTAATGACGATATGAAGATAAATGGGATTATAGAGCCTAGCTTGCTAAAAGGAGACATAAAACCTTGCTCTATTTAAGAGAAGCCTCATAGGAATTTACATTTGTAAATTTCTCCTGGTGTGCTCAGTTTCCGGTTTGTGTACCTGAATCTGAGCATCTGCCCCGTTCCTTCATAGCTTCACCATTCTGTTATCCTCTGAAACTTGTATAATTAAAGATGCTTTTGCTCGTATGGGTATTTAAATTAAATTATTGCTTTAAATTAATTATAGATGTTATAATTTTGTTTTCCTAACCCCTAGCAATGTTCTAATCTTTGCTTTCACAAACAAAATACTTGTTTATAGTTTACAGAATAAGATGACTACAACTAGAGTCTTCGATTTATTAAAAAAAACTTAATTGTTGAAATTAAATGACCTCACCAAACATATTGAATATTATTCATTTGGAAGACTATATCAGTTTAACACATAATTATAATTCCAGAATGTGTGCAATCATGCACTTAACATAAATAGGTAAATTAATACAAATCCCAATTCCTCATACACTAATGATGTCTTCTAGAGCACATTATATGTTTCCCATTTTTATCCAAGGTATAGTGTGCATAGAGGCCTGGCCTGTGTAAACCATGCACTTTTAGAAAAGTATATATTTCCAATTTCCAGGATTCTATTGAGTACTCAGGAAAGTATATAAAACTATATATAGACCCCTACAAATTGAAAGTGGACAAATTATTTGTTATATATTTTGGAAGAAAAAGTGGTGAAATATTTGGTTTAAGCTCAGTCATCAAGGGGGAGTCTTTTTAGAGGAAAGAGGTTTAAGTTGCACAATTAATATTATCAGTGGCACCAATAATAATGATCTGACTCATTTCAGAAAAATAATGCTGTCTTTGGGCTAGAATTTTAGAATTGTTGAGTTGTGCTAATAGAATTTTCTACAGTGATGGAAATGCTGTATATTCTGCACTGTCAAATGTAATTGGCTACTACATTTGACAGTGCAGAATATACAGCATTTCTACAATATACTACAACACAAATGCTCAATGTGTGACCGTTGAGCATTTGAAATGTGGCTCATGCAACTGAGGAACTGCATTTTTAGTTTTTATGAATTTTAATTAATTTAAGGTTAAATTTAAATCATTACATATGACTCGTGGCTACTATATTGAACAGTGCAGTTCTAAAGTGTTATTGATAAAACCTCTTTGAGAAATTTAATTCACTCACTTATTCATGGACACATTTATATATATTTTTACATTCATTTATTCATTCTAAATATTAATTGATGGCCTTCTTTATTCCAGGCACTGAGAATATAATGGCAAAACTGACCAAGGCCCTACTCTCATGGAATTTATATAGTCTTATGGAATAGATGGATACCAATCAAACAATCACACAGCTGGTAGAAATTAGAACTGAAGGTTGTAAGATTATCCTGTGTGGCTGATTTCTGTGAGGAAGTCCAGGCTTTGCAACCTCTTTAAAGTCTTCGGATTCTCCCCCAGGAAATGACCTGTGACCTGAGATCTAAAAGATGTTTGGCCCTACAAAATGGATGGATTTTATCAGCTGACACTACAGAGATCAAACAAGGTTGGTAGGAACAAATTTAGATAATTATCATACTGATTACATATAAAAACAAAACAACTGTTTCTCTTTAGAAAGACGAATATCAGGAGCATGGTAGCTTAGAATTATTAAAGTTGTCAAAACTGAAAGTAGAACAACTGATCACAGTATAGCCAGGGAGTTTCCAAGTCATTTTGACTCATAGTGTGTAAGCAGAGGTGCCTTAAGAGCTTCCTTCTCTGTTATTGAAATAAGGTATAGAAAACACACATACGCGCACTCTATGCAGCTGGGTGTAATTAAGAGGAAAGGGGTCAGGTGAATTACATTTTCTTAAAGAACTACTTCGAGAAGTTCTTGAAAAAATATATCCCTACTGAATAGCTAGGTTTCTGACACAGAAAAAGCATGTTTCTTGCAAACATGCTATAAAAAACAGCGCTGATCTCTTCCATTCAGATATTTCTCAGTGCCTTAGGGTCATCCAGGAAAATAGCTGATCTGAGGGTTTAGGAAACAAAGTTGTCCAAAATGATCGTAAATAGGGATTAAAATCTTGTTTGCATGTAGAATTCCAATCCCTCTTGGAGTTCTAGCTGATAATCTAATTTAACCATGAAATGATACATGATAATTTGAAAATAATTATGCATTTTCAAATGAGAAGCCACTGAAGTACTGCAGCACAGAATTAAAGTGGCATATGACACTCTAATTTTGCCTGCTGTAATTTTAATTTGGGGTTGGAGTCATGATGTCATTGCCTCCTCAAAACATCCTGATGCTAGTGAAATATTTGGGCAGAATATCTAAGACAGATATGCTCTCTCATCTTCAAAAGCGTGCAAAAAGTATTTTGAACACCTCCCTCACTGTAATATTTCATGAATCTGTCCAGTTTTTATGTAATGCTGCCAGGTGGCTGAGCTCTATCCTTTACCCTTTCTTCTCCCTTCTTGGTATGCCTGAGTATGTGAATTAAGTGACATGCATAATAACAAAATTATATTGCGTTTAGCACAAATCGGTACATAATACACCTGAACATTAGCACACAGAGCCAGTGAGAACTCTTGGGTCGATGCAGTATTGAATGCTTTTATCTCATCCACATGAGACAAATATTGATATCACGTGGTTCCCTGGGCCTATGTGATAGGAACGATAGGCTGCTGCTCTACGAGTCCACGTCTGCAGATCCCCTAAAGCCTCTAAACGTTATTGATTGTACTGAGTTCAATTTTCTTTCAAACACACAGGAATTGTTTTCATTAGGATATGTGCTCAGTCCTTGCCCAGAGGTAGGCATTGCTACTAGGCAAGTCCCTGGGTTATTACCCTGTGTTCTCCCTTTCTGACTTGTGGCTTTACATTAAAGAGATCTTGTTGAGTAGGCTGTGTGTATGGAAGCGGAGGCAGGGAGATTCAGCTCATTTCACTCTGGTGGTTACTGATGTCTCTCCAGGCCCAAACCATTATCATACATTCTGTGGCCACTTACATGTGTATATGTAAATCACTTGTGGAAGTCCTACAGGTAAGTTAGCTTGTCAAATATTTTAACTTTTTATAATGCAAAATTTCAAACATATCCTAAAGCAGACATACTAGTGTGATGAATTTGTATGTACTTCCATCACTCACCTTTCACATGATCAACTCATGGCCTGTCCTATTTCACTTATGGCCCCACCTACTCACCCCTTTCTGTATTACACAGCAAGTCTTCATAGGTTCTTGGAAACTGAGAAACAATGTGTAAGAAAACCAATTTTGTCATAGGGTAATTGACCTATAAACAAGACTTACATTCCTAAAAATGGAACTACCATTGCAGTCAGCAATTCCACTACTGGGTATATTCCCAAAGGGAGTAAATCATTACATCAAAAAGATACCTGCATTCGCATGTTTATTGTAGCACTATTCACAATAGCAAAGATAGGGAATCAGCAATGGAGGACTGGATAAAGACATGATGTATATATACCATGGAATACTTAGATATAAAGAAAGACTGAAATAATGTCTTTTGCAGCAACATGGATGGAACTGGAGGCCATTATCCTGAGTGAAATGAAACAGAAGGTCATATACCACGTGTTCTCACTTGCACGTGGAAGCTAAACAGTGGGTGCACATGGACATACAGAGAGGAATAGCAGACACTGGAGACCCCAAAAGGTAAGAGGGTGGGAGAGGGATGAGGGTTGAAAATGTGCTAAAAGCCCATACTTCACCACTGTGCATTATATACATATAAGAAATCTACACCTGTACCCCCTAAATGTATAAAAATAATATTTTTAAAGAAAGAGTTAAGTTTCTATGGCATATTTCTGGTCACAGAAACATCACCAGATTTAAGACCCCAAACACACCTAATATTAAACACTGAAATAAATATGAGCTATACATACATTTAAGGAAGATTAATAGAAACAAGATAACTACCCAATATTGGTGAATCACCGAGTGATGGTAGTCATAGAGGTAGTGGTTGGGTTAAATCAAAGAATTAATGTTTGCAAAGTGCAAATTGTAAGGAGCATCTTCTCCCACCAATATGGTTCAAAATCAAACAAGAACAAATCTGGTGGGCTTGCTAAGCGCTTTTGTGCTTCATCATTTATTGTTGTGCATTTGTGTGATTATTGTAGACTTTTTAGATTTTTATTTTATAATAATTTGTATTCACTCATTCATTCGCCAACCTGTATATTCCAGTTCAGGGTCACAGGTGACTGGAGCCTATCCTGGCACCTCAGAGCACAGAGGTGGAAACCAGCCCTGGACAGGACACCATCCCATGACAGGGTACATTCACACACACTCCAACACTCATTCACATGGGGACCATTTATACGCACCAGTTCACCTGATGTGCACATCTTGGGATGTGGGAGGAAACAGGAGAAGTACCCAGAGAAAACCCACACAGACATGGGGAGAACATGTGAACACCACACAGACAGTGGCCCTGGTGCAGAGTCAGCTTTTTTTCATCAACGTTACAACCAAACAATATTGAATGAGCAACTTTTTCTGGGGGACCTGCTGCATTTTAAATCAAATTCATGAATAATTTGCACTTGGTTGGAGCAGTAATAGAGGAGACCATTTTTCCCCTAAAGCCTTCTTTGATCCTTCGCTCCCCTGTAGGAAGTAACAGCCATCCTTGAGACTCTCCAGCATTTTCTCCCTATTTTTCTTCTGGTATCTACCATTTCTTGCCTGGAATTATAGGTGTTTTTGTATATCTTCTCTTTCCTGTTGAACTCCAAGCTCCTTGAAGGCAGGCTCTATGACTAACTCATACAGCATTCAATAAATATTTATTGAATGAAGGAAGGAATGTATAAAGATAGGTTACAATGATTAAAATCCAAATTTAGATCAAGACAGATCCACACCCAGCACTGGGAATCTCTTTATTCTGTGATTTGATCTGGCTTCTGTTTATAGATCTTAATTAAGTACAGACTTTGAGTTCCTTCCAAATGCCAATAAACCCTTTCGGCAAAATATGTTTATCTCGAATTGAATGAAAAAAGAACTAAATATGGCAGAAGATATATTTGTTACTTATGATAATACAAGATTAAAGAAGCAGTTTCATGCAGCTATGTATTAAAGAACACAAACTTGAAAATGGAAATCTATATTTTGCATGAAATAGTAAAAGAAATTTGGAAAGGATGAACTTCCATGAAAATGAACTTTAGAGTCAGGCAGACCTGGCTGCAAATTCCAGCCCTGTCACTTTGCTATATGACCTTAAGTAAGTTACTTAGCCTCTCTGATCCTTACATTCCTAATCAATAAAAATGGGAAGAATTTTTCCTTGCTTCTCAGGATGGTGAAGGATTAAATGAGGTAGCATATGTGAGATTTCCCAGCACTGTCTCTTGTGTAGTCTCACTGGTCCTCCCTTGTGTTGGAATAAGTCTCACAACCACTTATTCAGAGCTTACGATGTGCTGGCACTGGAGTAAGCAGGATACAAGTATTATTTTAATTAGTCCTCACAGTAACTTTGAGGATGGTGTTAATATTTTTATTTGCTCAGGAGAAAACTGAGGTCTAGAAAATAAGTAACTTGCTCAAGGTCACACAGCTAGTTAGAGCTAGGGCTCTAACTAGAAGATTTGATCCTGAGTCTTTCTGACATGGAAGAGGAATTCTTTGTTCCTATTGTGCTGCCTAACTTTCATTATTTCTTTGAAATGGGTGGGGTGTGGTGGCTCTCATGCCTGTAATCCCAGCACTTGGGAGGCTGAGGTAGTAAATTGCCTGAGTTCAGGAGTTTGAGACTAGCCTGGGCAACATGGTGAGACCCTGTCTCTATTAAAAAATTTTTGTTGTTGTTGAAACTTTGCATAGAAAAGGACTTAAAACTTTAGGGAAAATGTCTTTCAATCACTTACTGCTGTTGCAATCATATATAACAGAATCTGAGAAATATGAAACTTTGAGTAGCTGGGAGTTTTTGAAAGTGGGAGAGTTAATAGTAGAAGAATGAACATTCAAAAACCATATTCATTTTTATTTTAAACACTTACAGGAATAGTGATCTGATGGACAATTAATACATTTAATCAAGGCATGCAGAATGTACAGAGACTTTTTTGGTAACACTCATTCCAGTGGTGTAGTAAGAAAATATTCTTCAAAGCACAACTTCCAGAAGACATCTATAGAAATAGCAGCATCGGCCGGGCGCGGTGGCTCACGCCTATAATCCCAGCACTTTGGGA
>NW_016107338.1:9332973-9383618 GCF_001604975.1 Cebus imitator | reverse complement strand
TTATAAAATTTGGAAAGTTTTCGGAAGAAGATCTTAAGTAAAAAATTTAGTATTAGTGAAGTTTTTAGAAGGGTGTTTGGCACAAAAAAAAGATGGAAGAGGTGTTTGTTGGATTACATGAAGGATGAGGCATAAACTGCCCAATATATTCAGTCATTCAGAATTTGAGGCAGTATACTGGACTTAATTAGGAGTTCTGGTATTTCCTAAATCTATTAGTTCCATTAGTTATTCCAACACGAACACCTAGAAAAGCTTCTACTGAAATATTCAGGTGGATTATTGGAAGCTGTCATTACTGTTCTCTTTGAATGAACATATTTAAAGAATTTGTTCTAGAAAATGCACTCCAGCCTGGAACTCTGTCTTTAAGGTAGGACTGGCATGGCTAGTCCCTACAAGCTTCCATGATCCAAGTACAGATTTACTGTAGTAAAGAAAAATATGAGTCAAATGTCTGAAGAACAGGGTGTGATTTAGCTAAAAGTGCCAATTTTGTTACAGCATGTTTGGAAAAGTTGCCCCCGAACCGGCTGTCATGAGTATTTCTTACATTAAAATAATTCCCACTGAACTTTTTGAAAGTAAATAGCTGGTATCCAAGAATCTCCCAAAATAAGCCATTGGAAAGTCTCATGAGGACAAGTCTTTGTCTCTGGCTCTCACCATAAATCTGTGTTGACTATGGAATGAGAGGGAAATTATCTTTGCCACAGTTTAGCCATACCAGGAGTCTGGCTTTGTGTTTATTCTTACATTTGAAAGCTTTCCCTTAACAAGCTGTCAAATTCCTGGATGTTTTATGAAACATTCTTCAGATAAGTTTTGGATAATAACCTTGATATGATCCAAGTTGTATGTGGCAAATATAAACCTGCTCCAGTTTTATTGTTGGATCTCCTAAAACTCCCATGGATTTGAACTCTGGCAGAGATAAAGCAGATCCCAAGATGGTCTCAACTAGACAAATGTTGAATAGAACAATTGCTGCCTCCAGTTGCTCTTAACACAAGTATTTGGTAGGGTGGGTGGACAGACTCTTTTCTTTTTTATTCTGCAGATTAATGATAACTAATTAACACTGTAGGGTCCTCAAGGTAGGACACATGGGTCAGGCCGCCTGCACCTGGACTTGTAATTATCTCAGATAAGGAGAAAGAGGAAGGAGCACTAGTCACCTGCTTTTAATAGAAACTTTGCTTGGTGTTCTGGCAGGGCTCTGCTGGTCCGCTTTGGTTTGGGTGTGGGGTGGGCAACTTCTCACCAGGAGGTCCTCGGAGAGAAAGTCTTGGGAGGAGGGGCAGCATGATAGATGAACCATCAGGTTGAAAAAGTTCAAATATGTTCATCCTTGGTCTCATCTTTAATGTAAGCAGTTGAGAAATTAAGTTGTTCCTGTTGTGTTAGAGTGCCTCAGTTTCCCCAAATGTAGCCATCAGCAGAGAGCACATGTATCTCCTAAGGGGTGCTGCTTGCAGCAGAAGATAATGCTGTTACATGCACCTCTAAGCACAGTATGAAATGAGTCCCTAGTGAGAGGAAGCGTGACCAATGTGTGTCAGATGTTCAGGGTTTCTGTGTGACTCAAGATATGCACAGAGGCAGGGTTGTGGCTAGGTTAAGACAGGGTGTAGGGAAAGAAAGGAATTTGAAGGCAACCAGAGCTCCAGCTTAACCAACCCCACAGTATAAAATGCATAAAGAGGCAAGTGAGAAGGAGGATGAGTGGGAGGCAGTGGGATAAAAGAGTAAGGGTGGGCCGGGTGCTGTGGCTCACGCCTGTAATCCCAGCACTTTGGGAGGCTGAGATGGGTGGATCATCTGAGGTCAGGAGTTTGAGACCAGTTGACCAACATGGAGAAACCCTGTCTCTACTAAAAATACAAAATTAGCTGGGTGTGGTGGCACATGCCTGTACTCTTAGCTACTCAGGAGGCTGAGGCAGGAGAATCACTTGAATCCGAGAGGCGGAGGTTGCAGTGAGCCGAGATCGCACCATTGTACTCCAGCCTGGGCAAGAAGAGTGAAACTCCGTTTCAAAAAAAAAAAAAAAAGAAGAAGAAGAAAAAGAAAAGAGTGAGGGTGTGGGGGCAGGGGCTTGGGGAAGATCTTTTCAAGCCCTATATGAGATCTCTTGTTAACTGGCCTGACCACTCACCAGCAGGGTGACCTTGGGTATGTTATTCAACTTTTCTGGGCCTCACTTTCCTCATTTGTAAAATGAGAATGATGAGAGTACCTAGGTCATCAGATTCTTAATGAAGTCCAAATGAATACATGTAAAACATTCAGTTCTGTGCCTGGCAAATAGTAAGTGCTCAATAAACATCAGCCCTTAGTATCTGTGGCTTAGGCTTGCTTTTATGAAGTGGTTTCATTAGTTTACCTACAGTTTGTACTAAGAGAAGGCTCTTTTGGAACATCCAGTGTCTTGGAATACCCAGAGAGCCTCTACTTGGTAGTACTTCATAGTTTGAATAAAATGTATGCTTTCAGAGAAAGCTTGGAGATCTTTAAGAAATGTCTTTAAGAAGGATTACACCTGCCACTAAGTGAGAATTAGTTTTCTAATTCAGTGTTACAAATAACGAAAACAATTGAAAAAATGACTTTCCTTACATCTGTACTCACTTGATAATATAATAGGACGCTTAGTGTCTCCCTCTCTGGCTTGTTAAAAAAAAAAGGCAATTAAAGAACTTCATAAAACATTCAGTTGCAAAAAGAAAAAAAACCACTGAGGCTGTGCATATCTTGAGAGCAGTTCCTTTCTTCTGTAGGAATGCCTTCTCATTAGATCTCAGTTCAGCCTGCATCTTGGGTTTCGGAGGGTGTTGGTTTGAAACAGACCTCTCTGTACAAATCTACAAAGAGATATGATTTAAAAGCCCACCAGAAGGAGAAAGATGCTATGAGCTTTCAAATAACGACATCATCAAGAACTCATAGGATCTGAAATTTGACTTGTGATCAAGACCAGCACAGGCTTTTGAGAAACAGACGAAAGTTACTGTAAATGTGATACATTAACTGGTCCAGTAAGAGAAGGAGGCCAATATTGTTTTAAAAATGTTTTTTGTATTATTTAAATCATAAGGGAGTGGGGACTTACTTTCTTATGAGATAGCTAAGATTAACCTTAAATGTTTATCATTTAAGGTTAATCGAGATAGCTAAGGTTAGGTTAACATTAAACAGGTTAACTTTAGCTATCTCCTTGCCAGAGTAGTCAAAACACTTGGTGCAAGGTCACTTTAGATATAAACCAGGAATAGCATGGAGGCATAATTATTATATTGAAAATATAAATCACAGCAAGCAAATTTTTCTAGAGACCCAGTTATGATTTTGGTCAGGAAAAGAATCGTTGGTATATTTTCACTTCATAGCATAACCTAGGGGCGAGACTAGTACTGAAGTTACTGGAAAGTCACTGTTATTTGGTGTTTCTTCTAAAGTCTATCATTAATAATGTCTCTGACAGCAATTAACTCTGCAAAAAAGCACTGTGGAGAACCTGGGTTTTAATCTAGGGTTTTGCAAGTTCATACACCTGGCAGTGGCCTAAGATACAGAAGGACCAAACTGAAGTAAGTTGTTACCAAATTGTTTGCATTCAACATTTGTTTTCTTCTTATTAAAAATGTTTTCAGGGAAAATAATTGCTAATGCTTCATAAATAGAAAAAAATAAAGTTACGATCAAATTGCTGTAGTTCATAAGGAAGGAGAGAGTTAAAAAGAAAAAGAAGTTGAACTCGATCATTTGAAAGTTTAGAGTCAGCACCTGGGAGCTTAGTTCTTGTTCATCAGTGACAATGTGATTCTGAATAGACATCTTAGCTTTCCTACATATGAAACTGAGTAACAGTCTTTCTGGTACACATTAGGAATACTTTATGAACATTTCTACTGTGTTTACACAACGCAAAATAAAGTGATTGCTGATTATTGGGTTTAGGTGATCAGCGAAGTTGGCAGAATCAGCCAAGACAAACCTGAGATTCATTGTCCTTGACTTGTCTGCCTTGATTACTTACAAGGCCTTAATAAGCCAATGGATTGCAGACTTCCTTTCACTTTGTGCTCAGCAAGTTTGACTGCAGAGTTGTTTTCCTCCCTGGTGGAAATGAGCAATATTTATATTGCTAAGGTCTAAAAGAAAATTTTTAAAAGATGATTAAAAAACTAGAGAGTGGAAAGTTTTAGTTTACTGAACCTCTGCTTTCTTTTTCCTACTTTCTCCCAAAGGGTGGCTCCTCATTTCTTTGGATCACCTGCTTTGCTTCCAAACCCATGACTCTCAAATTTGTGGGAGGATCAGACTCACCTGGAGGCTGGGCCCCACCCCTAGAGTTTCTGATTCAGCGGGTCTGGGGTGGGACCTGAAAATTTGCATTTCTGACAAGTTCCCAGTGCTGCTGCTGCTGGTCCAGGCACCACAGTTTAAGACCCACAGAGGGAAATGGCCTCCTGTCAGTTTCTGAATTGCCTTGGTGGCCGTGGATCCCCTCACAGCCTTCATCTCTGCCTTGGGCTCTTGGTTCCTTCACTGCCTGTCTCCACTTGGATCCCAGGCCTCTCTGGGAGCTCCCAGCTGGGAGCTAATGTGTAGGAGGCCTAACTTCCCCACACCCCCTCAATCACATAACTTATATGTTTTTAATTGAAAGGATAGAGAACAAGAGGGAATTACAAGCAGGAGTGAATAATGTGAAACTGAAGCTAAATATAATTGTTCTGAAACACTGTTCCTCAACCTTTTTCCTTATCACCCTTCCCCCAGAGGAGACCTTTGGACATTTTTTCTTCCTAATTGCACTCCACCCCAACCTTTACTTGGCTCATGAAATTTAAACTCCACAGATACACCATATATTTGCTTATTTACTCTGGCCATTTGGAGGGACACAAACCACTATGATATCTAAAATTTTATTCATCCTCCAAGAACCAGTATTTGCCACCTTGGATATGATAACATTCCCATTGACAAATGCATTTTCTAGTCAAGCAAAGTAAAATCAGCAAACAATGGAAACTGTTGATGGGTTCCTCTGTAGGCACACTTCCCTTATTAACCTGGCTCTGGTGTTACCAAGGCTTCTCTTGTCTCCTCTGCCTGAGAAAGGCCTAGTCTTCAATTTTCTTAGTACGTACTGCTTCTCTGCTGCTCTCCTTTTTAGAAGAACCCTATCCCATTCTTTTACCCTCAGGTCTAGAAAATGATAGAAAAAGGAACAATAAAGCCACCTAAGAGATTTACAACTCTGTTTTCCTTCTTAGTTCCTTACCAACTGACTTCAGGGATGAAATTCTGCCAAAGGGTGAAATTATATTAAAATCAGTACCAGATGCTTCCCTCCTTTTGACTGACCAGGTAGTCTAATGATACCACAACAGCATTTCCCAAGGTCTGAGTTATTTAATCAAGAATAGCCCCACGGGGACTTTATCAGGACAGTCAATGGCAAGCTCCAACCCTTCAGGAAAGGTCCCCTCAAGGTTTCTTCACTGCTGACAGGTGCGGAAGTTTCTCATTCTCCCTTTGGATGGGTGAATATGGAACATCTCCTTCACCTCCCTCTCCCGACCCACCCCCCCTTCCCATACATAAACTCCACAAACACACACGTGCAAGCTTGCACAAAGAAAAAGCAACAATTCTCAGAGACTGAATAGTCTAAATTAAGGGCAAGAAATCTTTTTTTTTCTAAACACAACTGGGAGTATTTGTCAAATTCCTATGCCCACAAGGGAGCTAGGCTTTTACATTTTTTATGCAGAACACTTTCAGTTCCTTTCTCCTGTAGATAATACTCTAACTCCTGCTGTGAGAAGCCCATTAGAACATCTTGCCAAACAACAGAACCCTCCACCCCAACTAGAGCTGGAAATTAGGGCCTTTTCTTTACTTAGGGCCATTATTTCCTTTACTCAACTCTAAAGGAGAAGAGGAAGCTTAGGTCTTGTTAGCCTCCTGCCCACAGTAAACACCTGGAGAGAGAATGCCAGGTGGTGTGCTAGGAAAGGATTGTGCTGCTAGTCACATTTTATGAAAAATGGAAGTCTGTTTTATTAGGATGGGATATGTACTTTTGTGCCTCTTCGAAATGGAAAAATGGAAGAAATATCACTTAATTCACTGGATAAGATTTTATATCTAGCACAGTTGATGGATTGCCAGCCAAGACTCAAAAGAGGCAGATGGTAAATGCTTGGGCTGAAAACCGTATCTCTAGCAGATTGAAAACAGTGGCTCTATTATAATAGCGTCAACCTGCCATGTTAGTGACTCCTACTTCCAGGCCTGGGAAAGATGTTAGAGGTATCCTAATTGAAGCTGCTCATCCTATACTGAGGAGTGAGATCCAGAGGGACATAACCTGGTTTGTCCAGGGTCAGCCAGGTGAAAATGAAAAGAGCCAGAGCTCAAAATGAAGATCTTCTGATTCCTACTTGGATGGATTGTTTTTTTCACTCTCTCCCCCCACCCCCTCTCTACTCCAGACAGGGTCTTTCTTGTTCTGTTGCCCAGGCTGGAGTGCAGTGATGGACCTCAGCTCTCTGCAACCTCCCTTCTGGGCTCAAGCAATCCTCCCACCTCAGCTGCCCAAGTAGCTGGGACTACAGGCATATGCCACTATGCTTGGCTACTTTTGTTCTTTACTTTTTAAAGATGGAGTTTTGCCATGTTGCTCAGGCTGATGGATGGTTCTTTCTACCATACCAGGGCATTTCCTGCAATTCCTTCTCTTCCTTTGTTGTAAAGTCAGGATTATGGTTTCTTCACAGATTTTATTGAGATGTGTTAAATCTACAATAGAAAAATCTAAGAGATCTGTCTGGCTTTAGGCTCCAATTTCCTGAAGAATTAAAATGAGCAGGATGACCTTTTTGGCTTATGAATCGGAGTGGGGCTAGGAGAGACAAAAAAGGAGACCCAGAAGTTTAGGACAGCTTTCCTGTGTTTTCAAAAGCCTCAGAGTGAGAATCCCAACACAGCCTCCTATGGCTGCCGCATGACCAACATGGAAACTAAGTAAGGAAAAAAGGAAGCTAGGGCTGAGGACAGGACAGATTTCCCTTTCTTTCTCGAGTTCCTCTTCTAGGATGTGAAACTCTAGAAGCAAGATTCAATAACATCAGCATCTTTAGTGAAAAGGCAGACAGAAGTGGAGGGATTATGGGAGAGGAATTAGCTACCCTGACGTGCCTGATCTAATGAATGCAACATGGGCATCCCACAGCTTCTTTACTGGAAGCACCATCTGAAGACGGCCTCAGTTGTAGGGGTTGAGCCCAGATTAAGCTGTAACTTGACGTAATCAAATGAAAAGAATAGTAAACTTTGATTATGAGCCAGGTAAGTGTTGTAGGAAATAGACAAATATAACAGGGATTCTGATTTCAAGGGGTTTATTATTATCTAGAAGGAGAGAGAGAGACCTTTTTACAAACTACTGAGATGCAAGACAGAATGTAACTCTGCTATTAAAAAGTTAAAAACAAAGTTTTCTGGGAGTCTGAGGCTACGGCTGAAAATGAGCTCTCAGCCAGTATCCTGTGCATCTGGGCCACCATCAGTTGTTAGAGATGGCAGAAGTGAAGGGCCCATGCTAGGAAGTAGGTGGAAGCAGTTGGGAGATTAGGTGATAGAGAGGCTATCCGTTTGACTGAAGCAGCAGCTACTTCTAACTAGTCATTTGTGATCATTGAGGTCAGTTTTCAATTTTACTTTACATATTTGCATTCCTAATTTTGGTGAAATCTCTCTTCCTACTCACACATTTGTGCTTGTAAATGACCAGTTGTTCTTTTCACTTGGGTAGTTAAGCAACTAAAGGATTGCATGTGCAAATTCAGGGGTTTGGAGACAAACACAATGGTGTTAATGGTTGCGTAACCCCAAACTGGGAAATGGAAAAACTAATAGACAATTGTGAAAATCATTACTAATGTTTTCTTTCTGAACTCAAGAAAAAAATTATTTATTTGATTTTTGGAACATGATAGATGGGGTAGCACATTTCCTTAGACCATGTCATTTACATGGTGATTTTCTAAGTCTCTTATGCCTTGCTATTTGAGTCAATAGGATCTACATTAAAAATGAAAGAATATGGCCGCACATGGTGGCTCATGCCTGTAATCCCAGTACTTTGGGAGGCTGAGGTGGGCAGATGAGTCAGGAGATTGAGACCATACGGGACAACATTGGTGAAACCCATCTCTACTAAAAATACAAAAATTAGCTGGGCGTGGTAGTGCGTGCCTGTAATCCCAGCTACTTAGGAGGCTGAGACAGGAGAACCGCTTGAACCAGGGAGTCAGAGGTTGCAGTGAGCCGAGATTACACCACTGCACTCCAGCCTGGTGACAGAGCGAGACTCTATGTCAAAATAAAAAAAGAAAGAAAGAAAGAAATACAACAACAATAACAACGATGACAACAAAAACCCAAATCACAAGATATTTTTGGCCTTTCCATTTCAGCATAAATGGGTCTCGAAATGAAGCCTAAGCACGCCCCTGATAGCAAGTTTGAGGTTTTGCATGGCAGAGGTGGCCAATGATTCCCCAAAACTTTACCCTCCTCTTTCCAAAGCGGAGTTGTTGCTCAGAGGTGGCTTCTAAGATGCAGCTACATTATTTAGCATGTCCTACCGTCCTGACTCCTCGCATCGGGGTGGTCATCGATAAGATGTGACAGAAGGTGTGCGTGTCTCTTTTTCTAGGCCCAGAGTTTAAGAAGTGAGTGGGGGGGCATTTTCATTTTCTCTTCCCCATCTGCTGGCTGGATACACATGGGTGAAACCACAAGATAGGTTTTTTAATAATCACAAGGGGGAAAGCTGCCTACAAACCAGGTGTACTTGCATTGAAGTATTACCTGAGTGAGAAATAAATTCTATTTTTAGGCAAATTGTATCAGTGTTCCCAATTGTCTCCTACCTGTAGAGCCATAGGGATCCTCTATGGTTGAGCTTCCCTGGAGGAAGAGCATTCTTTATGTCCACTGATGTTGGGCTTAGCCATCTGACATGCTTGACTAGTGGAAAGTGAGGAGAAGTGATGTAGTCCACATTCCAGCAGAAGCTTCAAGAGCTATTGCATGACTCCATCATTATTCTTTCTCCTGTTCTCATAGTAGCATTTAGCCTGGATCCCAGATACAGAAGGGGCATTTAGGCTGGACCCTAGATAAAGAAGACAAGCGGAGCAGAGGGGCAGCTGACACATAGCCAACAGATACCATTGCAAAACAGTAACCTTCGCTGTTGATAGTGGGGATTGCTTGTCACAGGAGAATATCCTAGCAAAAGCTGATCAACAGATTGTGCTAAACCACTGACATTTTAATAGTTATCTAGCATAGCATTTGGTGTTACCCTACCAAACTGGAAGGATTACGTGTGTGGTAAACTGGAGAGTGGGGAACAGTGAACAAGATATCATAAAACACTTTTGTTTTAAAGTACAATTAAATACAAAATACTCTAATGGAATTAAAAGTCATGGTAAACCAGCCTGAACAACATGGCAAGACCCTGTCTCTACAAAAAATACAGAAAAACTAGCCAAGTGGGGTGGCACATACCTGTAGTCCCAGGTACTTAGGAGGATGAGGTGGGAGGATCACTTGAGCCCAGGAGGTTGAGGCTACAGTGAGCCCTAATTGTGCTACTACATTCCAGGCTGGGCAATAAAGCGAGACCCTCTTTGAAAAAAGATTATGAAATATTAATTGACAAATCACAATCTGGTAAAACTGCAAAGCAATAAATTCATTTGCAAACACAAATTGAATAACGCATCATTAAGGTAGTGGACCACTCTCTGGCTCCACGGAGCTGTCTGACTTCTGATAATTGAAAGTTCTTGGCAGAATCTGAGGAGGTGGGTGGATTGATGCCTAAAGATAGAGATGATCCTGTCAAGATTCCTATGTTTCTGCAACCCCACCACAACCTGACTCTGCCTACAACCCCTTCATGGCATGTCACAGGAGAGGGATACCAGAAGGGTGCAGATAGGTTGGTGCAACAAAGATGCATTTAAACTTGTCATTTTTGCATGAGACTGGACCCTTCACAGGGACTAACTATTGAAGAAAAGGGCAAGGTCACTTTGGAGCTCAAGGACACTTGGAGATGGCATACCTGGTGGATGTCTGGAGATGGGATGTTGGAAGGGGTAGAAAGAAAAGCTTATGATGGAACCAAAGTGAAACCACTGCCCAGAGGCCCTACCCAGCTAACACCTGGGCACCTTAGGCTGGTTACTCTTATCTCTCACTTGATCAACAGGATGGTTATGAGTAAGAGAGGAGTAATTTAAAACAGTAATTTAAAAAATGTTGTCATAAGAAAAAAATGAAAATATGCTCCAGTAGTTTGAAAAAAAGTCTGTCATATTGTTTTTTTCTTTATTTCATTATGAATTTATTACACCAGGGAATTTATTTCCACAAACAATATGTTTATGAACAATAGTGAAGACATAAATACAGTTATTTGTATGCTAGAGAATAACAAGGTCCTTGGTGATGTCTGATGGAATTGCAGAAGACATGAGGTTGCCACCAACAGCTCAGTTATCTCCATGCTCTCCACCACAGGAATGTGGGATGAGGGGTTCTTGTCATAATGTGGTGCTACCCAGCTCTTTTAAAAATCTGGTTGGCTCTGTCACATCATACTCTGGCTGTGGTTTCACTTGAGCAGCACTGGTCATTCATTCAACATGTTCCATTTGGCAGATAACTTCCATTTTTACCCTAGTGACAGTCTTTTACAATTACTTAACTTGGCAGCCTCTTTGCAATGTTAATGGATGTTTTCTAAACAGGAAAGGTAGATGGTGACAAGGACCTGGCTTAGCTCCTCACTGCAGATCATGTCACATCACATTTCGGCTGATTATAAAAACACTCCTGAACCATGCCATCAGCTCCAAACTTTATTTGAAGAAATTTATGTGGAAAGTTAACTATATTATTATGAAAGTAGCCTTAATTTCTTCTTTGTTTTATTAAGAAATTAAATGTGTGAAAATTAGGATGTTAGTGTATCATGGGAGTTGAAACCGTGGCAGCAGTATATAAATTCTATATCTGGGAATGGTTGAGGCCAAGTGTCAGACCGTGCAATGCTTAGTATTGCGGACTTCCGGGAATAAGACAGATTTAATTATAACTAGGTGGCCGGGTGTGGTGGCTGATGCCTATAATCCCAGCGCTTTGGAAGGCCAAAGCATGTGGATCACTTGAGGTCAGGAGTTTGAGTCCAGCCTGGCCAACATGTCTCTACTAAAAAAAAATACAAAAATTAGTCAGGCAAGGTGGTAGGCTTCTGTAATCCCAACTACTCCGGAGCCAGAGGCATGAAAATTGCTTGGGGCTGAGGCACAAAAATTGCTTGAACCCAGGAGTTGGAGGTTGCAGTGAGCCTGGATTGCCACTGCACTCCAGCCTGGGCAATAGAGTGAGACTCTGTCTCAAAGAAAAAAAAAAAGATAACTAGGCAATAGCTTTTGTCCCTTTCTTTCACTTGTAAGGTAGTTAATAAAGAGTAAAGTCCATCTAGTTACTACCACAAATGCATTTAAATGTGTTAAATGACAGCAAAAGATTTATTCTTTTAAAATACATTGAACTGCTTTAAAATACAGCAATATATATATATATATATATATATATATATATATATATATTTAAATACCAAATCTTGGTATCAACATAACGCAAGTATTATGATTCAAACTTTATATTTTGTTGGAAGTGTTTTTGCATTTGTATTACTATTACGTACTTCCAGCCTGACCTTTCTCTTTTCCTAGAAAAGCAAATTGGAGTTAGAGGTAAGGGAAGTGGTAGAACAGGAGGCTATAAAATTGATGAACAGCCTGTAGGGACACAAGAAACTAAATATTGATCTTTGTTCTTTCAGTGAGGACTCTTGTGTTTCTAAGGATGTCATTTACAGCCATGGCAGTATTGGTTCATCTGATCTGCTATTCAGCTGTGGTTCCTCTCAGCACTGAAAGGATGCTTTGTTCATGGGGGTCAGCTGATGACCAGGGAGTTTTTCTAAAGTAAGACTTATAGTGAGAAAATTCCTCTCCATGTGTTATGTGAGATATTTGGGGTATATAGGACTCTGAGGTAAGGAATACAGTTAGCTTTAAAAAATGACACAACTAAAAAAGATGCCATAGCTTATACATTCAAATTAGTGTTATCCTTCCAGGTATCATATTGGGAGACATGAACTTATCCTAGTAAAGACACCATTTTGTGAAGCATTTTGGAACTCTTTATCTTAAAGTTGCCTTCAAAACCAAGGTTAGGGTCTGTAGACCAGTTGGGACTAAATACTTAGTGTTTTACTTCAATTTTTAGCCATGACACAGAAGGCTGATTACTTGTTTTTCTCCCCTCTAGATTTAACTCCAAATAACTTAGGATATTTAAAAAAATTAAACCTATTAATTTATTCATTTATCTATTTTTTCATTTTTTAATAAGTACTTATTGAATGCCCCTGCATGTCAGGCTCTGTGTTAGAAGTTGAGGATTCTCTGATGAACCGTTCCTGCTCTGTTGAAGCCGATATCATAAGAAAGACAGGCCAAAACCCCAGCAACAACATCTAACAAACAGATTAATAAAACACTTCAGAGTTGGGATAAGAGGTATGAAGGCAACGGATAAGGGACTGAGCTGGAGAAATAACAAGAAGGGAAAGGTGGGATGGGTTGGAATGGGAACGGTGACATTTAAGCACAAATTCAGCCTTAAAGGTGGTCTATTTGCCACCTCTGGGAGTGTTGACATGAATAAGTTTTATTTTCAAAGGACAAATTTCTCCATTGTGTAGATATCTTTCTTTCTTTGCAATTAAGAAGTTCTCTGTGGGGTGACATTTTGAGGCCATGTGAATTTCCTGTTTTCTGACAACATTTTAATGCTAAAAGATTTACCCAGTTTCATAGCTAAGTCACAGAACCATGACTATGATAGGAAGCTATTCTCAGTCTCATGTACTTCTACTCCACTACACTTGTCCCATTCATAGTATATGAATATTTCAGGAGAGGTTTGGAGAAGTCAGGGTGCTAAAAAAATCTAGGTGTTATTTAGACCTTTATAGTTTATTAAGTGAATTGAATAAGAAGTTTCATTAGACGTTCTCATTTTGTGGGAAATAATTAGATCTCCCTTGATGTGGCTAAGGAATAAATGGCAATACTACTAGATAAATAAATTATTGCTATTGTAACTCAAAAGAAACAAACAGATACATAGCCAAGTTTCCTGCCTGCAAAGATTCTCCAACAAGCTTGGATCCTGTTTCTTTTGCCTTTGTAACTTTGAATGTCAGTGTAGACTCACAGGACAGAGACTCTATATTAGGCATGAGTAACAATATCTTTCTTTAGAATCATTAACCGTAACTTTATATCAGGTGGATTAATGTTCACTTTTATTTTTTAAAACCAGGCTGGGTGTGGTGGCTCACGCCTGTAATCCCAGCACTTTGGGAGGCTGAGGTGGGCAGATCACTTGAGGTCAAGAGATCCAAACCAGCCTGACCAACTTGATGAAACCCCTGTCTCTAATAAAAATACAAAAAACTAGCCAGGTGTGGTGGCCTGTGCCTGTAATCCCAGTTTCTCAGGAGGCTGAGGCATGAGAATTGCTTGAACCTGAAAGGTGGAGGTTACAGTGAACCGAGATTGTGCCATTGCACTCCAGCCTGGGTGACAGAGCAAGACCTTGCCTAAAAACAAACGAACAAAAAAACCAAACAAACAAAAACAAAAAAACACACTGTGGTGGCTTTTATTTGAATCAAATCCCTTTTACTGAGTCTTTCTAAACCTTAGGAGCTGGCCCAAAGACTTCCTGTGGCAATGTAGTCTGTGGGATAATTGTATTAGGATAATAGGGTTGAAACATTTCATAATTTAATGAGTTTGTGGATTTCTTATTCCCAGAATTAAAAAGATCCTCTATGAATGTGAAATTTAGTAATTATTAAACTGAACAGAATTTGGCTCTATTTAACCAACTGGCATACACTCTGCAGATAACAGCATGATATGTTATTTATAAAGAGCCTATTTCCCCTGCTCCTCCCCTTAGACACCAGAAATTCATTAAGTGTAAAGTCTTACATAATTCTGTAAATAAACTCACTTATCTGGAATGTTCCGAGAGTCTAAATTAGGTATTAAAGAAGATATGTCATTCTTTTGGGACAGGCCCTGGGCTTTCCCTAAAATGTAGTGGCTAGGCGTGGCCCAGAACACAAACTGTCTAGAGTTTGATGGAATTTAATGAATAACAACAATAACAATAATAAAACACCAGCTCCCCATGGTTTGAAAGCAATAAACAATTGAATTCTTGAGAGAGAGATGAAAATAGGATCTAGTCCTTAAGTGGCCTAAGGCCTAGCAGATTCCTTCTGGCCTTAGGTTACATATATTTGAGTTGATTTGGATTAGAAATATGAAAGTAGAAATTTTGCCTTTAATTACAAATTTTTTTTCACTCCTACTCTTGCTAAATGTCCGAAGAAATATAGAGCTAGACAATAAGAATAGCTTACATTCGTATGGCAAGTGTTTTACGTGGATATCTTTCAGTCCTCACAAACAACCCTATAAGGGATACTATTATTATTTTTCCCCTTTGAAAGATGAAGAATCTAGGATCCGGATATTCTAGGCAATATCCTGTAGAATAATCTGTCTGCAAACCCAAACAAACAATGACTGCAGAGTCTGAGATGATAAGGACAGGTAATACCATCTCCCAAACTCTGCTGCCTCTCCACTAAGGGGTAGCAGACTGATGGCAGGAACTTTTCATAGGAGGATCACTAAGTGCTTTGCTTGAATGCAATGATAACTTTCCCCAGCAGCAATCCTTTGGTGTGGTTTACAGTTTTGTTTTGTTTTGAGACAGAATGTCACTCTGTTGCTCAGGCTGGAGTGCAGTGGTAAGATCTCGGCTCACTGCAACCTCCACCTCCCAGGTTCAAGTGATCCTCCTGCCTCAGCCTCCAGGAAACTGGGATTAAAGGCATGCTCCAGCATGCCCCGACATTTTTTTGTATTTTTAGTAGAGACAGGGTTTTGCCGTGTTGGCCAGGCTGGCCTAGAACTCTTGGCCTCAAGTGATCCACCTGCCTCAGCTTCCCAAAGTGCTGGGATTCCAGACATGAGCCACCGTGCCTAGCAGGCTGAAGTGCAGTGATGCCATCTCAGCTCACTGCAACCTCTGTGTCCCACGTTCAAGGGATTCTCATACCTCAGCCTCCCAAGTAGCTTGGATTACAGATGTGAGTCACTGCACTCACCCTGCCTGGTGTGGTTTAAAAACCAAGAACTGGGTCAGATGCAGTGGCTCACATCTATAAACCCAGCACTTTAGGAGGCTGAGGTGGGATGATCACTTGAGGTCAGGAGTTTGAGATCAGCTTAGCCAACATGGTGAAATCCTGTCTACTAAAAATAAAAAAATTTGCCAAGCGTGGTGATGCATGCCTGTAATCCCAGCTACTTGGGAGACTGAGGCAGAAGAATTGCTTAAATGTGGGAGGCAGAGGTTGCAGTGAGCCGAGATTGTGCCACTGCACTCCAGCCTGGGCAACAGAGTGAGTCTCCATCTAAAAAAAATAAAACAAAACAAAAAAACAAAACCAATAACTGACTAGAGGCCCATCAAATGCCAAAATGATTTGTGTTAAGGCACTCCTTGCAAAACTGGCAGATAGGGGCAGAAAGATAAGGCTCTTCACTTCTGGGACTTCACCAATGGCCAGTGTTCTTCTGAACTCCACATAGTCGAAGACAAATAGCATTCTTCCTAGTCAGTGTACTCATTTGCTACTCCTTCTGCATTTCTCCCTAGGGGCCAACATTCCTGGCAAAGAAAAATAAAACCAGGATCATAGCCATAGAAACCAGATCATAAAATTGCTTCCTATCTGAATTCATATTCTAACCTTTCTTTAGTGCTTTCATAAACCATCCCAGACTGATAGAATTATCTTTTTTATGACTCATGGATATATTTTACTTTGCCATTTTTATCCTCTTTACTTTGAGGAGAAGATCAGATGATGAAGAAGATTCACCCTGTAGTGCTACATAAGATTTTATTTTACCCTAACATGTGGACTATGGACCTAAAAAAAGAAATATGTTCAGCTTAGTATGATGTATAAGAAATACTTTTTAAAGTTTTACAAAAACATAATCCAATGATAAAATTTATTCATTTAAAAAGCATTTGTTGAATTGTTTCTAGGTGTCAGTAGATTCTGATGATACAAAAGTAAATAAAACATCATTCCTATCCTCAAGACACTTATACTTTTGTGTGTAACACTGTGTGACAATTCATCTGGGCCTTCCTGAGACAGTCATGGTTTACACCTGTTTTCCCAATATAAGTATAAATAGTGCCCCCTTTCACTCTCAAGTGTCCCTTTTTAGATGATAAATTATACATACCCTAGTAATAATATTTCCCACTAGATGATGTTTTTAAAATACTTGTAATTTTTGGATATAAATAAAAAGTACAAACAGTGAAGGCCCAAAAATGTACTTGACACTCTGTCTTCATTTTGGAATCACTATTTCTGTCACTGTGAGTTTAAGTCAGTTCAAGTCAGTTCATTGGGAAAGTGTGAACTTAGTTCATATTATTTTTGATGTACTTTTACATTATTTTAAAAAATGCAATTGCTGTCCAATCTCTATAGGGAGAAAGAAATGAATGGCTAGAAAACCTAAGAAGATGAGAGAATACTGCAATAAATGGAGATCATAGTATGCATCACATCATATACTCAACTCCAGTTTTGGTACAGGCCAAAGGGCAGGAGCAGTTTCAGGTAGAGCAGCCAAAGCAATGGCTGGAGGCAGTTGTTGTCAAGGACCTCTGATCTTAGAATTCAACCTGGCACGTGCCTTTCCCTCAGACTCTGGTTTCTACCCCATTTCTAAAGACACTCAACTCAATGGTTTTTAAAACTATCCACAATGTACTTTGTGAAAGGTTGGTGTCTGCAGAACTCCTCATTAAACATCATTCTGTGTACTGTTGTCTGAATATGTATACGTATGTATTTTGATATTGAAGACAGACTATTTTTAGTTTCCTTTGGATATGTTTGGAGAAACTCCTAACTGTTGCTATGCAGCTATGGAAACGGTATCCACGTATACTGACATGTTTACAATTACTTAAAACACTATAAACTTTCCAGGGCAAAGGCAAACAGCTTACTTCTATCAAAGTTGCTCCATGCTTTCCTTTCTTTATTAGTTTATTTATTACTCTCAGACCCATGTTGGAATCTGTTTCATCTGTGCCTGCATTAAAGAGATTTTTTCTTTGGATATTCATTTAATTGATTTCACATTCACAACTTTAGTAGCACTGAAAGCCAGTGAAACATTTTCCCTGAAATCAGAAATATTCCTTGTTAGGAATTAAAAATTGAATACCTGGTAGGTTCCCAGATGAAAAATGGAAAGAATACTTCTTGAGAGTGTGTTGACAATTGAGCTAGAATTTTCAAGTGTAGGAGACTTTGATAGTAGCTTAAATGTAATTATTGTAATTATTATTTGTATATACAAAATGAATGTAAAGACTATTCTAATTGCTAGCAAACATGCAAGGCTTTTAAAAAGAAGTTTTATGGTTTTTTTCAAGCATAGGAAAAACTAGGTGGCTAAGAATCTTTACAATTTTTGGAAAAGAGAATCTTAACAAAGCCACAGGAATGAAAGTGAGTAAGAACCTGTTTGTTTGAAGACATCAGAAAAGTGGTTTTTGTTGGGGCTGTTTTCTAGGAGTCAAAAAATATTTGAAAGTAGAATCTATAATTGTGACTCATACAGCAGTGGGTCCTGATTACATAGATTACATAAAAAGGCATACACGCTCTAGTAGAGCATATTTTTTCATAGAATTTTAAACTCAGAGTACTTTTTCCTTTAAAATATCTTTACCAAAATTTGATACCTATTTTGCATCAGTATACAGTAAAAGAAATTTAGGCTGTCATAATGGAGTCTACTTTCCTCTGTCTTCTACTGAAATCTCCTTTTTGTCATCTTCTTGAAATGGTCATTTACAGTCACACATAAAAAACAAAACACCAAATAGAAGTTCTATGGGAATGGAAATGATTCAAGGAGACCTGGCTGTAGCAGGGACCTGGGCCCCTCGCTTGCATCTGGAGATCAGGGCTCCGTAGAGCCAGTACTTCCCCAACCCCATTCCCCCTCCACCACACACACACAGGCCCCTTTCCAGCAGTATTTATATGCTTTATGCTTCTCTGCTTCAGCTGATCAGAGGATATTCCATTCTAAGCCTTTCATAGGACAATGTTTATGTGATTTTTTTTTTCTTCTCTGTGGGGAGGATTCCTCCCTGCCTCTTGGAGCTTAGCAGCACTAAGAAATGTGACCCTAAAGTCACATTTAGATTAAAACCCAGTAAAACCTGATGGGCTTGCTACAGCAAGTAACTGTGAGGGATACTCACAGTATGATGACTGTGGCTTACTAGTCTACCATAGGGACAGGAGAGAGGGTGGGTCACAGGAGGTCCTAACGGGGAGGCAAATCTGCCTTAGCAAGCAGCTCATGTCAAGAGGTTGGGTATTGAGGCATTAATTCTTCTGGGCTGGGAGCCTGGGCAGGGTGGGTGTCATGTGGCTGTGGCAACTGGGCCCCTTTGGGGTTACCCTCAGCATCAGGATGAAAAGGGGGAAGTCAGGCAGGAGCAGCAGTGCGGTTTATGCAGAGAGCACCCCAGGCGGCCACAAACTGGCTTGCTCCATTCAGATTTCTCTTAAACGGCAGCTTTCCGTTTCTGTTCTGTGGCCTCTGAGGGAATTTCCCAAATTAACCTTCACTAAGCTTTTCTGAGGAGCTGTTTTCAGGGCCGATGGGGGAATTTCCCCCTTTTGACCACACTGTTGCCCAGAGACTTATTGCTGCTCTTCATCTGGGGTTTTTCTCACTGGCATTTTGCTACTTCCTGTTTCTCAAGAGTCTCTGCTCTCTGGGAACTGAAGAGGTATCAAGACAAGGGGACAAACAGCCTTTAGGAAACAGGGAAGGAGGATATATTTAATACAGTGGTGCTTTTCTTTCCCGCCATTAGTTTTTCGCCACAGTGAGATTAGATTTGAAAATCAGGCCCAGGGATCTTGCTGAGAGCTTTGGATTGATTACACTACACGTTCCACAGGAACTTGAGTTGTATGGTGTAATCACAAATCACATTAGTGATTGGTTTATTAGAATGTCTTTCCTGTATTTGGGATGGATAGAAATTCCTGTGTTAAAAGAAGCTACTAAAGAAATCACTACTCCTTTTACTTAATGAAAATGCACTACTACTTGTTGAAAGCTTCCTGTGTGTCAGCCATGGCACTGGGGCTTTGCATACATTTCTTGTTTGATCCTGGCAACAATCTGGAGGAGTAGGGCTTATTCAGACTTGTTTAATAGATGAGCAAAGCAAGGCTCTCATGGGCCCTGAGAGGTAAACTGACAGCCACATTTTCCCAGCTGATATTAAGCAGCACTCCAATTCTGTGGGTTCCCAAAGCCTATGCTTATATGTACTCAGCTAGAAATTTGTGTTGAATTGGGGATTTGTTTCATATGTCTTTTAGGTGCTATTACCAGCAAAGTAGTGGTAAAGACCCTGAGAAGAAGCAGATTCTCAAAACCAGGAGTAAAAATATTTTAGGGAGCAGTATTGATAGTCCTTGACCTAACCCTGTGCACTTGCCAGGCCCTTTTGCTGTGTCAGCTGGAAGAAGCTGCTGCCTTGAAAGGTGATATAAAAGAAGCTTCAATTGAACCAATTCATTAGTTCTTTCTCTTGAGATCTTTTCTACCTAACCAGTGCTGTCACCTTGCTACTTCCTACCCTAGCTTTGTACATTTTATCCAGGGTATTGGAAATAACTCCCCTGGGGACAGGTCCCAGAATCTCTCTGGTCCTGCTCTGTGGAAATTGACATCTAGGAAAAATAATGTTCTGGAATTGGTGTGTCTCCTTGACTCTTGATGCTCTTGAGCCATCTATGCATGCCTGTGTGCATGTGTGTCTGTGTTCTTGTGGTATGAGGTTCTCAGAGAGATGGATTATTAGCCACAGTTGACCTTTGCAAAGTTCTCCAAGTATTAAATATTTTCACTTCCACTGGAGAAGTGATCAGCATACATGAGGGTGTTGGAAACAGCACGAGGAGTGATGTGGCAGTTCCTGGGAGTTCCCGAGGAAAGGGAGTACGACACCCACATTGGTGCTCCTTGCTGCCTGCGCATGTTGCAGCAGCTCTTCCTCTCCAGGGTCTGTCTCAGAGGGCTCCTAGCTGTATTGTCTTCAACCACATAGTGAACTCTGATAACCACCAAATGTTGAGAGTTTATAAGTTGCCAAATAATTTGCCTGCATTAACTTAACTTGATCCTCACCCATGAAGGTAGGCAAAAGGATTCTCTTAAAAAAACAAAAAACAAAAAACAGTGAGAAGACCAAGGCCCTGGAGGGTTAAAATGGCCCAAAGCTACCTAGCTAATAAGTCAAGGGGTTGAGATTCGAATATTAGTCTGTCTAATGCATAGTTGTGGCTTTAATATTAGGGCTGGGGTTAGGTGAGTAGAGTAAATCTTATTTATTTTTTAATCACTAGGAAACTATTTCATAGCCTTGAAGTGGCAAATATACAGGCTATGTTATCATTTCAAATGATCAGGTGGTAGAAAGAGAACATTATCCTAATCAGCACAATGCCCAGGCCAGGGAAAGAACATGGCACAACCCAGAGGGCCCTGGATTGATCAAAAGTGGTATTTGGTAAAGGCGGTGCTGACCCTCTTTTGTGCTAAAAGGGGCATAGTTTTCTTATCTTCATTGTTTCCAGGGCATCTTCTTAGTGGTGGCTCTGCAACTGGAGAGGGCTAAATGAGTAATGCCAGGTTTAGGCTTTCATCCCATTCTGTTTGAGGAAAAAAAAAAACAAGTCTTCTCAAATCTAGTACTTTCCAACACTTCCTAATTAAGCAGCCAAGAATCTGTCTTTCAATGTTTATGCCCAGCCACTGGTACACATTATAATCAAAATCCCTTTCCCTTCAAAGCAGAGTTTCACTGCCTTTCCCACTATTCTTCTGCAGAAGAGCAGGGGAAGGAAGCACCAGGGGCCATAATAGCGGTGGGAGAAAAGTCCTGCTTCCCATACCCAGTGTGCTGTATGCCTCTCATGTATCACATGGGGTCAAGGTATACAAGAACCTCAAGAAAAGCACAGCTATGTCTTGGTGGCAAGAAAGGCACTTCCATTAGGAGTCTCTCCAAGTTCTAATCCTTACCTTTCTCTCCCAGTGCCACATGTTAATCAATTTCAATCCTTTGAATGTTGTCCCTGCTCCTTTTGTGCTGCTATAACAGAATACCTGAGACTGGGTAATTCATAAATAAAAGGTTTCTTACAGTTCTGGAGGCTGGGACGTCTGCACCTGGCATGAGCCTGTGTGCTGTGTTATCCCTATGGCAGAAGGCAGAAGAGCAAGACAGTATGAGAAAGAGAGAGGATGAGAGAGGATGAGGAAAGGGGCCTGTCTTTTAAAGTTATCTTTTTTTTTTTTTTTTTTTGAGACCAAGTTTTTCTCTGTTGCCTAGGCTGGAGTGCAGTGGCCTGATCTCAGCTCACTGCAACCTCTACTTCACAGGTTCAAGCGATTCTCCTGCCTCAGCCACCTAAGTAGCTGGGATTACAGGCGCATGCCACCACTCATGGCTAATTTTCATATTTTTAGTAGAGATGGGGTTTCATCATGTTGGTCATGCTGGTCTCGAACTCCTGACCTCAGCCTCCCAAAGCACTGGGATTACAGGTATAAGCCACTGCGCCTGGCAAAGTTATCTCTTAAGGGTCTTACTTCTCATTGCTATTGGATTGGAGATTACGTTTCCAACACATTTTCCAACACAATTTTTTGGGACACGTTCAAACCATAAAAAAACATAAAAATCAAACCAAACTATACAAAAATACTGCCAAAATATTTTTTCTTTTCAAATTAGAAATGACCTCATGTCAGTTTCTTCATGGCCTATGAAAAATGGTGTGGTGGCATTCCTGGTATATGGGAGTTTGGCAACAAACAGAATTACCCTCTTCAAATTCTACCAGATCACAGGTAGATTAGGAGAATTTTCTAGTCCATTGCTACCTGTGTACCAAGAACAACTGGTTCAGGGGGCTCTGGCTTGGTATAACAGGGGAAATCCATACTGCTAAAACAAGCTCTTACTACATGAAATCTGGGCTCTAGAAAAATCTTGCACTACTACTGACTCAAAATTTATTTATTTATTTGTTTGTTTGTTTGTGATGGACCTTTGCTTTGTCACCCAGGCTGAAGTGCAGTGACTCAATCTCGGCTCACTTCAACTTCCACCTCCAGGGTTCAAGTGATTCTCCTGCCTCAGCCTCTTGAGTAGCTGGGACTACAGACATCCACCACCATGCCCAGCTAATTTTTGTACTTTTAGTGGAGACAGGGTTTTACCATGTTGGCCAGACTGGTCTCGAACTCCAGACCTCAAGTGATTAGCCTGCCTCGGCCTCCCAAAGTGCTGAGATTGCAGACGTGAGCCACCGTGCCCAGCCTCTGAGTCAGAATTTAGCATCACTTTCTTCCATTTCTATTCCTATGGATTAAAATGTAAAATGGAGCCAAATGTCCAGTGGCAAGTTAACATATTATTTGAACTTAATATAATTCTTGATTTCTTCACTCCTTAATTTTTCTTAAAAGACAAAACATTTCATTCTTTTAAATAGTTCTTGTTCTTACCCATGATGGTCATGGGCAATGATTCTTATTTCCAAGTGGATGAGAGGGAACCCTTTATATTTTTGATCATGGATATGATTAATGTGCTCATCCACACTCTTGCTCCCTATATCTGTCAACTCTTTGGCTTTGTTGTTGCAGGTGCATTGGGTTGGCTGGTCTTAGAACTTCTCCAATTTGCAGGTCACCAGGGCCTGAGGGTACAGCTCCCCCTGCACTACTTTTTCTGCTTTGTAGAGGCATGGTTGCCCCCATGGGAGCTGGCGCTGCTTGGTAGCAGGAGGCCCTGCATCCTCCTTGTGTTCTGTCTTTCCGCCACCTCCTAGACCCAACCCCGTGCTGTGCCTATCTCTCCAGTGCCCAGATGAACCCAGGAGGGAATACCTACCCCTTCATCAGCACTTCCTGGGCCATCACTGTCATTGCAGTTCCCAAAACTAGTGTCCTTAACCATTCTGCTGTAATACAGTTGGAATGTTGCTAGCACAGACATAAGTTTTCCTCACAGTGCTTTAATCTTAGGGATAATTATAATTCTGAAAATTGGTAGTTATTAGTAGTTTTAAAAATGTCATTAGCAATACATTCTTTTCTGTAGTATATTAAACATAATTACAACATGTATTCTTACAGAATGAAACATATAGCTGGGCAAGGAATGATCTGTGTCAGTGAAAAGCATAAGATAAAACATATTCTTTTTACTTAGAGATGATCTTTACTATGATTGTGGGTGCAATAAATGTTATATCTTTTGGAGGATATTTTCAGAGCTATTTAAATTAAATCAGATTTTTAAAATGTGAATTTCAGAATATTAGCAGTGACTTAGATACCATGATATGTCTTAGGTATAGTTTGAATAAAGAGCAGAATAGCAAACAATTCCTGCCCTTCTCACCTCTTTAAAAAAGAAAAGTCTTAAAAACAAACACACATGTACCTTCAGGTTTGAAACTAGCCTTTGTTATTAGCACAAAACACTAAAATTACAGTCAAAATTAGTCACTAGAGTTATATCTGACTCTTAAGACACTCTTCCTCCTCTCTCTCTGTCTTCCTCCTCTCTCTCTGTCTTCCTCACACCCACAGCACCCACATACCGACTCACTCCCTTTCCCCATTGTACAGTATTATTGGAAGTAAGACATTGGATGCTAGGAGCTGCAAGGTGTTGGGTATAAGTAGCAAAGGTTGCTGTGCTTATACTTCATGGCAGTGCTCCTCCTGAGATAAATGGTAGTAGCATCCTGAGAAGGGTGGAAGTGAGGATCCTAAAATATGTATCAATTTGAGAAAGTCTCTTTTGCATTTCCCTCCCTCCTTCCCTCCCTCCCTTCCCTCCCTTCCTTCCTCCCTCCCTCCCTTCCTTCCTTCCTTCCTTCTGAAATCTCAATCTGTTACCCAGGCTGGAATCCAGTGGCATTCTCAGCTCACTGCAACCTGTGCCTCCCAGGTTCAAGCGATTCTTCTGGCTCAGTCTCCTGAGTAGTTGGGATTATAGGTGTACACCAACATGCCTGGCTTATTTTCGCATTTTTAGTAGAGACAGGGTTTTACCATGTTGGCCAGGCTGGTCTCAAACTCCTGACCTCAAGTGATTCGCCTGCCTCAGCCTCCCAAAGTGCTGGGATTACAGGTGTGAGCCACACTGTGCTTGGCCTGCACAGTTTCTGTTATGATGGAGATGATTTTATAATCTCTAGAAAGACCTTGTACAGAAAAGAGAATTCACAGTTAATTCTATTGTAAATAATTTTCCAGTAATTTTCTAGTAATTATGTAGTATTTAGTAGGCATTTATTAGAGATGTTTGCCTGTCTGGAAAAATAGGACACTGATTTAGCAATTATTAATTTTACATGCTAATACATAACAAAAACACTTAAGAAAAATGGGGCTACAGCCCCACTTCTTTGCATCCCTTTTTGAAAGCAGAATTTTTCTCAAGGGTTGTCAATATTTGCTGCCTCTAATTTCTCTCTTTTTATTGCCTCTTCAACTTTCTCCAAACAAGTTTTTCTCCCATAAATACTCTATTGAGACTTGTCTTTTCAAAGTCACCAATGATTTACACTTTTCTTCTGTTTTTTGAGATAGATTCTCACTCTGTCACCCAAGCTGGAGTTCAGTGGCGGGATCTCAGCTCACTGCAAACTTCACCTCCCGGGTTCAAGTGATTCTCCTGCCTCAGCCTCCCAAGAAGTTGGGATTACAGGCATGTGCCACTACACCAGGCTAATTATTATATTTTTAGTAAAGATGGGGTTTTGCCATGTTGGCCAGCCTGGTCTCGAGCTCCTGGCCTCAAGCAATCTGCCCAACTTGGCTTCCCAAAGGGCTGGGATTCCAGGTGTAAGCCATAGTGCCTGGCCTGACCTACACTTTTCTAAGTCCATTGCTCGCTTCTCAGACAACATCTGAGGTTTGTGTCAGTAGCAACTGACACAGTGATGACTGACTTTTCTCTGAAACAGCTTCTTTACTTGGCTTTCAGGACACACCCTTTCTTCATTTTCCTCCTCCTCTTCACTTCTTTCTCAGACTCCTTGGCTGATCCCACCTTTTTCCTCTGACCTCATAATCTTAGTCCTCTTCTCTTCCTTACTTACCTTCTTGGTGATCTCACCTGGTTTCATAGCCTTAAGTATCACCAGAAGCTGTCAGATATGCACCTCCAGCTCAGACTTCCCTCCTGAACTTCAGACCTTTATCCAGCTGCCTGCTTCATGTATCAAACTTAACATGACCAGACTTGGACTTCTGTTCTTCCCTTTGAAGCCGGCTCCACTCCCAGTCTGAACCCCCTCAGTTGATGGTGACTCTATTCAAACCTTTTAGAGTCTTTCTGGACTCCTCTTTCTTTTTTCTTTTCTCACATCTGAATGTTGTCGGCTTCCTGTTCAAAATATATCCCGAGTCCAACTGCTTCTCACTCCCTCCACCGCTGCCACTCTGTTGCAGTCCATTGTCATCTCTCTCTTGGATTATCACATTCACTGCCTCATAAGTCTCCCCACTTCTACCCTTGGCACATTGTGGGATTTGGTGAGAGAGATGCTTCAAATGTGTTGGTTCATTGTTTTCACACCTCTGCTGGAAAACTCACAATGGTGCCCTGTTTCATTCAGAGTAAATACAAGTCCTTATAAAGGCCAACACCACCCAGATGGCCAATTCCTCATTGCCTCTTCGGCTTTAACTCCTGCTAACCTCACCTTCACTCATTCCACACTAGCCATACTGGTCTCCTTGCTGTTCCTCGAATACCCCAGCTATGTCTGTTCCTCAAACACCCCAGCTATGTGTGTTCCCTCAGCCTGGGATGCTTTCTCCCAGAGCACATGACCCACCCCTCATCCTCATCACCTGTTCACTCGGTTCTCACCTTCTCAGCAAGGCCTCCCCTGCTGCCTCGCTGAAACTGGACTTGCCTTCCCTCTCCACACCTGGCACTTCTGATGCCTTACTCTGGCCTACTACTGCCTTTTCCTATAGCATTTATCCCATCTAATATCCTATTGAAATTACTTACTTACTTACTTACTGTGTTTATAGTTTGTTTTATGTCTTCTACCTGGAATGTAACCTCTATAAAGACAGAGGTCTTTTGTTGTTGTTGTTCACTGATGTATTCTAAGCACCAGATCAATGTCTGCCATGTGGTAGGAAATCAATAAATATGCTTGAATGAATGAAAGCTCAAAACTTCAGAGATAGGAACAACAAAAATGAGAAAAGTCTGTAAAAATCCTATCTGTGGACCCAGGATACTGGCTCATGCCTATAATCCCTGTGCTTTGGGAGCCCGAGGCAGGAGGATTGCTTGAGTCCAGGAATTTGAGACCAGCTTGGGCAACATAGTGAGACCTCATCTCTACCAAAAAATAAAATAAAATAAAATACAAAAGTTAGCTGGACTTGGTGGCATGTCACTGTAGTCTTAGCTACTTGAGAGGCTGAGCAGTAGGATTGCTTAAGCCCAAGAGTTTGAGGTTACGGGGAGCTATGGTTGTGTCACTGCACTCCAGCCTGAGCACCAGCGAGAGAACTTGTGTCAAAAAAATCCCAAGAAACCAAACCAAAACAAAACACAGCATACATGCATTGATTCTGTGAATTTAAAAGGATTTTTTCTCTTCCCGACAACACAAATAAGCATATGACTTTGCAAATTTACATAATAAAAGCACCCATGATAGGTTATTCAACTGTGTTTTTGAAGAACTCAATAAGTACCTTTTCTTTCCAACCCTTTTTTTTTTTTTTTTTTGGATAAACCTCCTTTTAAATACTCAAATCATCTGGGTATTTATACTCTGAAGTCATCAGAAAGGCATGTAGCTAAAGGATAGAATTGATCAAGTTTTACAGTCAAAACTATGCCTCAACATTTATTCTATACTATCATTGAAGGACAATACTCATGGCTCCCTTGTGGAGAGTACTTATAGTGTTCATAGCCCTGGGTAGAGGCTTGAATTCCTGTGACTTGTGATTGCAGCTGAAAACAGTAATCCCACCTCTTTCCAAGTGGGATTCTGACCTACAAGTTGGATTGTGGGTAAAACCATTGACTGCAATTGGTCCAGGTCTAATGACCACTGTAGCTGTTACATGTTTATATTAATACTTCTCTTTTTTGAGACATTTCAAGTACTTTTCTCAGTATTATGAGGTAGACTACATGTACAAATGACTCAACATTTCTGAGGCTGCTTAAGAGTGTTTTCTGGTAAGCCTGGCCACTACATCATAGGTGCATGGTAAGTGACAACATGGTTTGTATATTAGTTAAAAAGGACCATTCATCTCACTGCCCTCATTGGAAGACCTAAAATATTCCAAGATATTTTATTCTGTAGTTTTCACCCATGACTTTTCCCTTCTCCCAGAAGACTCAGGTGAATTTGCTGTAATAACTGTGTTATGCTATGATAAATAGAATCTGTGTTATGATTAAATAGTTGATTTCTGTTTCAAAAAAGTAACTTTTAAGATTTATAATGGAGGTTATATTACTTAAAGTAGCTTTATTTGAAGAAATCAAAATTTATCACTCAATTTTCAATACTAGGGCTTGAGATTACTGTTGTATTTTTAAATTCAAAACATTAGAGTAATATAATTATAGGAATATGATAACATTGTAGGAATTTTGGAAAATTTTAAAAATTACTCATAATCCCATCTAACCATTATGATCATTTGTACGTATTTCTTGTCAATCATTTCCTAAATGCATGCTTGAGCTTATTCCTATAACTGAAAGTAATACCACCATCACTGGATGGTAAGTTCTTTGAGAATGGGCCCCTTTCTGATGATTCTGTATATACCCATAGTTTAACAGAGCACAGTAGAGACAGGTGTTAGAAAAATTATTGCTAAAAGAATGGATTAATAAGTGGATCTGCTGAGGAGCTAAAACTTAATTGAGTACAAACAATGCTGGATTGATTATTTTGTTGATTCACAGGAAGAGGCCAAAGTCCCAACACTCAGCAAAGATCAGCCATTCTAGGACTTCCTCTTCTGCCCAGACCTCTAGGGGCAGCACAGGAGAGGAAGCGGACAGTCATATGGTGACCTGTTATTCTTCTGCTTTGCTCAAAAATGATAGCAGTAATTTCTTTTACTTCTCCATTCCTTGTCTGCAGATCACCTGGACCTAGAATGGCCTTATATCTCCCAGATACAGACTGAACGCTAATAAATGAGTTGGTGATCCTAAAATAAAAGTGCAAATCAGGTTTGGAGTTTCATATAAAAGCCTGAGAGGCACAGGTTTGTTGCTCATTTAGATTACAAATGTCATCAAAAATAGAAACCAAAAAGGTTAGGTAATTTCTAAATTAATCACTCTTAGAATAATTACCATGTCACAGCATCTGTGTGCTTTGGTAGAATTTGAATAACACTTTTTTGTTCAGAATAATGTTCTATTCTTGTTACCAAATAATACTTGACGTCTGTGCTCTTGTACCCTGTAACTGCAGGAAGGGCGTTGCCCGGAACAGTTGACACACCCACGGCAATGAGGCCTAGTTTTGCTGGAGCTTTTCAGGTACTAAAAAAAAATCTCTTTCTCTACTCCCCATTCATTCACAGGCGTGAGACTTGAGCTTTATTATTTTTTCTAAATCCAAATTGAGTGAGTCAGGCTTGCAGTAGTCACCACTAAGGACAGGCCACAGCAGCATGGAGAATATTACTTGAATCTTCTTTCCATTGGAAACTGGCTATGAAAAGAGTAGGCCCATTAATCATAATTTGAAAAAGCAAGTTACAAGGGCTGGCTTTGTAATTTGTAAAGCCTCCATTGATGAGGGCCTTACAAGCTGTCATGTCAGCAAGCAGAACTGAAACACTTTTTTTTAGTTGAGCAAATACACCTGGTCATTTTGGACATCTCCATTTTGATAGCTTAATGGGTGGGAGAAGGTTCCTGGGCTTAAAGGATTTCATGTTTCCAAGACTGAGACTGAATTTAAAGAATGTTAATCTGTCTCCTTTTATACCACAAACCTACAGAATTTACACAGAGTTTTGTCAAAAGTGACATGAACTGGTTGTCACTGTCTGGCAGATAGCTCCTCACTCAGACACAAAATTGCCTTTATTCGAAGTCCACACATGACCTAAGTAAACAATGGCAGTGTTTTGTATATTTTTTCTCTTACTTTAATGTATTTAAATTTCAATTATGGGGATACAAAACACGAGTTATATTTTTAAACTCTATGTTACTTGATGATGACTACTCCTTTTCTTTCTGTATTAAAAAGAAACTCTTTTAACTGTGTCACCATTCAGGGCAATGTTTTGTGTATTTCAAAATTGCTAAAAGAATAGTTTTCTAACATCCTCGCCACAAGAAAATTGGTAAGTTGATGAGGTGATGGATATGTTAATTAGCTTGATTGACTCTTTCTACAATGTATTCATAAATCAAACAATCACATTGAACCCCATTAATATACACAATTTTTGTCAATTAAAAAACAAATAAAAAAGATACTCTTATAGCTTAAGAGCTTTATGTATTCTAAAATAAATAATCAAAATGCAGAGACTGCTGTTGGTCCCTTAGTATGTGTTCTCTTCTTCCATAGTGATAGAACCCCTGATTTTTAAGCTGGGCATGTAGCTGTTCAGGGGGAAAAAAAAAGCAGCTATTTTCCAATTTCCCTTGCAAAGTACTAATGGAAGTATATGGCAAATTGTCTGTCCTGTGGCCTCTAACATGGACATGCAAGCAGGACCTCTGGCTGCCATCTTGTATCTTGGACCAACAGGAAAAGGGCCATACTGCAGATGAGTGGACAGAAATGTCATAAGCTTGTCTACCTCTGCAGCTTTATATGAAAGATAAACTGTCTTGTTTAAAACACTGTTCTTTTGTGTCTATGTTTCTGAAAATGAAAAATAAACTTAATGTACACAATCACGAATAATGGAAAAGACTGATTTTATCTGAAGAAATCAGCATACTGTAGCAGACACCTGTTGGCTTATATGCCAACACTCTTTAACAGAATTAACTCACTCTGTGCTACTGCCTAGGTGGTTATAGTGGGAGTTTCCAAACTCAAGAACATGACCCCATTTTTGGTTAAAGGATAATCCTGACCCTGGCTGGCCCAGTCAAAATCGTTTCCCAGGAAAAGACAGCTTAATTTTTTTGAGCCATAAGACTTTAATAGTAAATATCTGAGCTATTGGTAGTTGTATTTTCCACCATATATTGGGAGAAGTAGCAGAAAACAGGTTGTGATAAAAAGAACAATGAATCAGAGTCAAAGAGAGAAGCAGAGGTTTAGAGATGGAAGAGAGAAACAATTCCTGGGTTCCTCCATAGTCCTTCAGTGACTGGTTCTGTGGGGATTGTTGGTCACTTACTTAACAATCACTCTTCATTTCTTTTTTGAGGCAGAATCTTGCTCTGTCACCCAGGCTGGAGTGCAATGGCATGATCTCAGCTCACTGCAACCGCTGCCTCACAAGTTCAAGCCATCCTCCTGTCTTAGCCACCCAAGTAGCTGAGATTACAAATGTGTACCACCACACCCAGCTGATTTTTGCATTTTTAGTAGAGACGGGGTTTCACTATGTTGGCCAGGCTTGTTTCTAACTCCTGTCCTTGAGTGATCCACCTGCCTCAGTCTCCCAAGGTGCTGAGATTCCAGGTATGAGCCACTGTGCCAGGCACACTCTTCATTTCTTAATGTTGATATTTTTCTGGATCCACCAGGGGGTTACAGACTGGTCCAAGACACTATGTGCATGGTAATGCCCTGGCAACTGTATTGATCCAGTGATAAGCATGTGACCTAAATTGGCCCAATCATCTGATTGAAGATTTATATTCCATTCCTAGGGGAGAAACTAGTCTTCTGTTGGACGTGAACAAGGAAGTGCACAGTTCTGACTGCCATTGTCAGCTCTTGCCATCATGAGTGTGACCATTCTGGTTTGAGGGCAACACTGAAGATGGCAGCAAGAATCCTAAAAAGCCTGGAACTTTGATGGCATTTCTGAGTCCACCTTGGCACTCAATTCAACATATTAGATAGTAAATGATCTATTATAGAAGCCAGGGATCACCAAACTTTATCTGTAAGGGCCAGAGAGTAAATATTTTAAGACTGCTGACCATAAGATCACAACTAGTCAAGTCTGTTTTGCTCTAAAGTAGTACTAGACAATACATGTATGAATGGATGTGAATGTGTTCTAGTAAAACGAGTAGCTAATCTACAGGCTACCATTTGCCAACCCCTCTTATAAGTCATTTTAAGTCTGAGCTTTCATGATGTGTTGCCAAAACTAGCAGATATGATATGCAGATTCTTGTTAATTTTCAGGGTCCAGCCGCATCTAGCTCTTGGAGTGTATGAGGAACTCCAGTGTTCATAGCTGTTGGGCAAAATATTTAACAAAGAGTACAGCATAAACATCAGCCAACCATAAACACGTAGGATAACCGTGCTGGGGTGAATCAGCTAAATATCACTCTGTTGTTATCCCTCCAACAAGTCCTCTTTGTTACTTAGTCAGAGTTTATCTCTGTTATTTTTAAACAAAGGCCTCCTTCACTGTTCTTTTTAGATTTTCTTTTTGGGTACTACTTTAATCGTTTCACTCATTTTTTGGTTAAAACGCTGATCAGTTTTGTATCTTTCTTCTTTTGGGTTTTCCATTTCTTTAGTTCGGTATTTCAGTGCCAGGATGCCATTACTGATCCTTTTTAAAAATGGGTATCTGGGCCAGGTGTGGTGACTCATACCTATGATCCCAGAACTCTGGGAGGCTGAGGTGGGAACATGACTTAAGGCCAGGAATTTGAGACCAGCCTGAATAACCCAGTGAAACCCCATCTCTACAAAAAATTTTTTTTAATTAGCTGGCCATGATGGTATGCGCCAGTAGTCCCAGCTACACAGGAGGCTCACTTGAGCATAGGAGTTCCAGGCTACAGCGAGCCCTGATTGTGTCACTGCACTCCAGCCTGGGCAACAGAGTGAGACCCTGTCTCAGCAACAACAACAACAAAGTGGGTATACAAAAACTTTTCCTGGCAATGAATTCCTGCAGGTCTTATGATCAATAGCACAAGCTATCACTTGACAGGATGAAGTGTGACCATAACATACCAGAAAGATTTTAGCATACATGTCACAGTTCAGGCATCCAATGTGTTTTGTGAAATGAAGTCACAATTGGGACTTATATCCCAGTAATGCTGCCATTTCTCAAAATATCTTTAGAATTCCTTCAATCTCCTCACTTTATTTTAATATCTGGGTATTTTCACTTCATCACCAGGCTTGGCTCTGGATAGATTCCTACCACTTCAAAAAAAAAAAATCATTTATTTATTTTTTTTTTTGAGACAGAGTTTTGCTCTTTTGCCCAGGCTGGAGTGCAATGGTGCGATCTTGGCTCACCACAACCTCTGCCTCCTGGGTTCAAGTGATTCTCCTGCCTCAGCCTCCCAAGTAGCTGAGATTACAGGCATGAGCCACCATGCCAGGCTAATTTTGTATTTTTAGTAGAGAGAGTGTTTCTGCATGTTGGTCAGGCTGGTCTCAAACTCCTGATCTCAGGTGATCCACCTCCCTCAGCCTCCCAAAGTGCTGGAGTACAGGTGTGAGCCACCGAGCCAGGCCTAAAAAGTAGATCTATCTTAATATTTATAAGTCATTGGGTATTTTCCCTTCCTTCCTTTCTCACATAATTCTTAGGCACCTACCTATGCCAGTCACCCTTCTAGGTGGTGGCAAAATAAAGTCCTTATCATCAATGTGTTCATATTTTAATAGGGGAAAAAAATAACAAAATAAGTTAGAATATTACCTAAATTTGCCCAGGCTTCACCGGTCTATAAGTACGAATATGGTCCTCACAAGAAAAATAAACCAGATTTCACAGGCTTTGGCCCACTTCCGTGTATAGGAACTTAGCTTCCTGCCAGCCTTTTCACATAGACTCCCACACTGACCCCTTAGACTTTTCCAGTTCAGCTCCTCCCTGTTCATAGCTGCTGCTTTCAAGTCTTGAGGATTCCAGGTATCTAGTACTCTTCTTAATTTTTTTTTTTTAACTTTTAAAACTTTTATTAAATGGTGGAAGAAAACAATAATACTTATTTTTACTAGTTTAAAGCTTTTCAAAAAATTCTAGAAAACATTTTACAGGGGAGAAATCTCTGTAGTAGGCAGCCTGACCAGCAGCCAGTGTCTCTCGAATAGCTTACATAGAGAATTCTTACTCTTTTCTAAACTGATCTGCTCTAAAAAGGAAAAGGCTAGTTCCCAGTGAGCAAATGTGGCGCCAAAAGACAGAAAGAAAATAGGGACAGCAGAGTAACTGAGACATTTTCTTCTGAAGCTCAGCTGCCCCCTCTTTTGGAGTGAGGGGTTAGAAGGACATAAATACTGCGCTACACATGGTGCCTCCTGGACATCACACAGCAGCCACACACCTCATGAGAGCAGAAGTTTTGTTCATTATCTTCAGTGTTGTCTTCATCAGATCCTAGAAGAGTGCTGACACTTACTAGGTGCTCAATACTTATGTGAACATTGAATGAACAAATGTCAAATAGGATTAGTCCTTTGATCCACGTTTCACTGTGACCGAGTTATCTTCCATGCAGAAATGGGGAGAATGACTCTCCCCTCACTCATTGCAATGTTTAGTTTTCTGGGTCCCAATGCAGAGGAAGGTATCTGGGCTCCTCCTCTTCCAAAGTCCTTGATGATCACAGCCCTTTTCAAATTCTGCATCAGCTCCTTTTTGGAAGAACAGTTTGGTCTTTGAATCATTGCTGGGAAACAGACATACTTGAACCCCAAGTGTGGCCTAGGCTCAAAGTAATTGCCTGACTTAATTACAAGTTAGCATAATAAGAGCTAGACTAGATGCACATACAGGGACATGGCAAAGGAGCAAAGAAACTGCAGACAGCAGGAAAATCAGAGGGAGGAGGACAGATGGTATAGAAAGATGATGGATGAAACTGCCTGCTTTGTATTTTTGCTTTTTACTTGCCCCCAACCCCAATTTTTACTTCATAATCTGATTGAAACTTCCCTCTTCCTCATTTTATAATTTCCTCTTTCCAAGTACATGATAGATGCTAATTTTGTTTGTTGATTGGCTAACAAAGAGAATTAAGACCTTAGTGGAGTCCCATTGCTTTTCCCATAATATTTGCTTTTCCACATTGGTGGCTCTTTGGTCAAACTGGGCTATGCAAAACTGGATAATGAGAACACAGTAAATCCTCATTTGTTCAAATCAATCACTACTAATGGACTGTACACAATACGCTATGCATTGTGCTAAACGGAAAGCCACACAGATTAATAAGGGTGCAGCTCTAAAGAAGCATACAGTGTAGCAATAGGGATAAAGCATGCCAAACAGCTAGACTGTAAGGTAGAAAGAGTCCTGTGGTGTACTAGAAGATCACATAACTTGCTGTGAGAACACAGAGAACACAGAGGAAGCAAAGAGAAGTCTAGTTTGTAAGCTCTGAGAAGTTTCCATAGAGATCTAGGAAGAATAACAGGATTTTAACCAGTGGAGATGTGTGAGGGAAGCATGCAGACAGTGGAAGCCCGATGAACAAATTCCATCTGCAAAGGGACATATAGATGCTTCTAGTGTTTTCCCTCATCCTTTATCAGTTATGTGGCATTCTCTTACAACATAACCAGAAGAATAGTTATGGCATGTTTTTTAGAGTTTGCATTAAAGGACAGGGTTTCATTGAACAATGCTGCTGGCAGTATTTTAAAAGAAAGATTAAAGTATCACACTGCATGTGACTCTGTCTAATTCTGCATACAAAGCAGATGGCTGTTAAATGTTTGTTCCATCCCTGGTATTGCCTGCCTTGTAAATGCTGAAGAGGAGCTGAAATACAGAATTCTACCACGGTGAAGGAATTTTTGCCTATAATTTGTTTATAACATATTCTGGGCTAACAGACAAGCTCTCAGCTCCCCGGGGGCTATGCTCTAAGTGCACATACATTCTGGAATGATTAGCCTTTTCCTCATTGATGCTAAGAGCCCTAAAATCAATATATACAATCATTTATCACTGACAGATTAACAATTTCTATTGATTTCTTCTGAAATGGGAATTTGTACCCTCTATGGAGCTTTATTCTTTTAATAGACAACTAGGCAATCAGTTGTAATTTCAAGTTTTGAAATGCTTTGGCAACAGTTGTTATGAAACACACAGAAGAAAAACAACAAGAGGCCCTGGGTAGTATTAAAGTCTTGCTAAGATGTACAGAAGGGAATTTCAATTACCTGTCTGTGACAGCAGTGTACCTCTGTCCCCTGAAGCAGATGCTCTACCCCGTGCTATGAATCAATGGACTACTGTTAATTTGCAAGCTTCCAAAGTTTGGTGGGTTTCTTGTCTTTCTTGCCTTTTTAAAAATCATTGTCAACCTGGGATACAATCTTAGGCTGTACATCTTCAGAGACCAGCAGGCAGTAGTGTTTGGAGGATCCACTTTTAAGGAAGCTTAAACTAGTGCTTTTCAAACTCTCCTGGGGAGTCCCTTAAAATGCAGATTCTGATTCTGGGGTCTCAGATTTTACATTTTAAACAGGCTCCCAGGTGCTTCCAGTGGTAGGACTTTCAACTCTTTTCCCTGATAGAATTCCTCCTCAAGGTAGAGAGGACAGGTGTGAGATAAGGGCAGAGTGCTGGGCACTCAAAGGACCCTTGATGACATGGAGCCCTGAATAAATGTCCCACAAACACCAGCAATAGAACCAAAAGGGAGAGTCTGAGCTCTTCACTGATAAAGCTTGTTCTTATTTACATGTATCTCTGAGGCAGTATGTGAAGGGGATAATAGAAGAAGAGAAAGAAAATCATTCATTCCTTTGTTCTGTACATTTGAATCCCCTACTCCATACCAGGCATTTTAGGTGCAGGAAATATAAAATATAATAAATCTTGTATAGAAAAGTCTATTTTGGAAATGCAAATATTGAAAGCATTCCCCTCAACCTCTTTCTTTTGGTCAGGAAACTTACTCCAAGACATCCTACACACAAGGAATCCAGCCATTCAGCATTCCCAGCAGAACCACATTATCTGTCATTGTTCTTTGTGTTCAAAGATATTCTGGCAAAGATGTTACTATTCTTGTATTTGAGTTTGGCAGAAAGCCCTAAGATGTGACCTAATTTCCAAATAGCTTGTCCTTCTGGTTAGCTGTTATTAGTAAAACCTGCTGTAGTTTATGACTCTACCCTATAGACTTTGGGAAAATCACCAGGAAGGCAAAGGAGATTTCCCACCTGAATTAGCTTGTGTGACTAGATAATCTTTTCAGAATTATCTTTGGCCCATAATTTAAAGAAATGATGTAGAAACCAATGCATTATCTGTTCTTTCTGGGAGAAGGGCTCTTAAAAGACTGGAAGTGGAAGATCATTAGGTAATTTTTTGTTAGCTCAAGAAGGGCACATTGTGGTATATTTATAGTCATACTGCCCAGGAGGAGAATGTTTATGTATGGACCTGTCTTATCATCCCTTCTACCCTGAGTAGATCTTGAAAGTTAAATTATAACATTGCATTATACGTAAAGGAGAAAGATGCTTTATAGAAAAGACATTATCAAGCTCTTGAGGGACCATTGTGCACTGATCTAATGAGAGATGGCGTTCAGCTTTCACGATGTAGGAGTGCGAAAGGATGTGGGGTCACAGTGAAACCATGGAAAATCATAGAGTAAAATATGGTGCAAGTTGTTGTCAGTCTGGCATAAGAAGAGGAGGTACCAAGGAAATGATACCAGACACCAAGAGAGGAAAGGAAACTAAAATGAAAAATGACAGTACTTGAATTTCTGAAAAACGGGCCTGCCCCTAATTTAGCTACGAGATGTTGGGTAAGTTACCAATGTCTCTGGGCCTTTCTCTACTAGTATAACAGATAAGAGAGAGATTCTAGATGATTTTCAACACCCCTCCCTCCTCTGTAACTCTGGTTCACTACTTGGTAAATGCACTTTGAAATAAACACTTCCTTTTTTGTGTGTGTTGGGCGATGAAATCCTCATTTTACAGAAGAGGAAACTAAGGTTCACAGAGCTTAGGAACCCTGGCCAAGCTTACATAGGTAGTAGGAGGCAGAGCTAGAACTTGAGCCCAGACAACTTGACACCATAGATAATGCTTTTAAGCATTATCACATATTGCCTTTATATGTCTCAGATTTCATGGGTAAAGAAGGAAGGAATATTTTGTTACTTTCTTAGAAAATCAATTGTAGAACAGAAAATCAAACACCACATGTTCTCACTCATAGGCGGGTGCTTAACAATGAGAACACATGGACATAGGGAGGGGAGCATCACACACTGAGGTCTGTTGGGGGGAAATAGGGGAGGGACAGCGGGGGGTGGGGAGTTGGGGAGAGATAGCATGGGAAGAAATGCCAGATATAGGTGAAGGGGAGGAAGGCAGCAAATCGCACTGCCATGTGTGTACCTATGCAACAATCTTGCATATTCTTCACAGGTACCCCCAAACCTAAAATGCAATAAAAAAAAAAAAAGAAAATCAATTGTCAGGGGATCTCTTAAAAAATTTGTTACATATCTTCTTTTAGTATTCTTGACATTGGGCCAGACGCGGTGGCTCACACCTGTAATCCTGGCACTTTGGGAGGCTGAGGCGGGTGGATCATTTGAGGTCAGGAGTTCGAGACCAGCCTGGCCAACATGGTGAAATCCTGTCTCTACAAAAAACACAAAAATAGTCGGTGTGGTGGTGGGCACCTATAATTGCAACTATTTGGGAGGCCGAGGCAGGAGAATTGCTTGAACTGGGGAGGCAGAGGTAGCAGTGAGTCGAGATCATACCACTGCACTCAAGCCTGGATGACAGAGCAAGACTCCATCTCAAAAAAAAAAAAAAAAAAAAAAATTCTTGAAATATTGGAGTTTGATTTTAATAAAGGAAAATGTTGTAACTAACATCATAATTTAATGTCCAAGAATTTAAGACATGACATGAGAAGCACATACCTTCCTCCTACCTTACTCAGCTCACTTAGTTGCAGGTGCTGATACATTTACTTTTCAGGTTTTTGCCTGCCCAGCTGAGCCCACTATATTCAGGCCAGGCTGCTGAAAAGTAGCTGCACAAGCATTGACTAGCGACAACTAGGATTCATGCTCCTGTCTGTTAAACTTGAGATCCTGGGAGTCTGGGGAAATGCTGGGCTGCAAATGGCAGCTTCCCCTCGTCCTCATCCAACAGAGTTTCCCATGCCCACATGATGAGATTCTGGCAGAGTTTCTTGGTTTGCACAGGCATTCCTCCTGAAACTGAGTTCTTTATTAAACACCATCCTGCCTGGCTGGGGCTATGGTACCTCTCAGCCCTTGGAGGCAGTGTGGTAAAGGGCAGTGGAGGACTGCAGACTTCATTATTTTTGCATTTCTGTATCCCACTTGTATATACTTACTTATATTTTTCTTTAAAGGGAGTCACTTTTGAAATTTAAATTTTTTAAAGAAAAATTAACTTTTTTAAAAGTTAACTTTAGTTAAGGTAAACCTTAACTTTTTAAAGAAAATGTCAAGTTTTATACTTCTAAGTTTTGTATCTAGGTCTATGATTCATGTTAATTTTCTAATTGGTGAGAGATAAGGATTCAGGAGTTTTGTTTTTGCATCCTGATATCTAGTTATTTCTGCACTATTTATTGAAAAGACTATCTTTTCTTCACTGAATTGTCTTTGCACCTTCTTCCCTCTCCTTGGGAGTTAAACTGGAATTTTCGTTCTTCTTAATTGTTAGGAAGCCAAAATATGAGCTACCACCTCCCTGTCTTCAACCAAGACTCCTTCCAGGAGTACCTCCTGCTGCCCATCCATTAGTTTGGAATCTAAGCTTGCTAATGACTTTGGACATTGTAATTTAGTCTCTTACTGGCTTCCCTTTGGTCACTTCTGCTTACTAATAAAAATTCTCCCTTTTCTTGAGAGTTTACAAGTGCTCTGTCACTATCTCTGCCAATTCCTCATGTTATCTCCTTTTCTACCAGCCTGCCTGTGATGCTCCAAAAGTTACAACTTACAAAATAAGTTTGAAATTGTATAAGGGGTGGAATAGGGTAGCAAAAGGTTTGAATTTTTGTGGAGGAGAAAGCAATGTCATTAACTATTGGCATGTCACAAATGAGATTCACAATTTCAGGGCTCCAGTGGCCAATATGTTATTTTCCCCAAAAGATTTCTGTTTTGGAGTAGCCATGTATATACTATCACACATATATACACATATACAGACATAAACACACATACATACACAGATACCTGGAACTATTTTGTGCTTAACTATGACTTTCTTTCTAGTTAATTTACAGACATATTTTATAGACATGCTATTGGGGGAAATGATTAAGTTATAGGATCTTAGAGACACTAAGGGGTCATCTGGATTGGGTAGGTTGTCAACTCTGATAAATTGGTAGGGATGGTTTGGAGCATTGTATTGAAAAGCATTGCTAGGCTGAGTGTAGCTCAGCAGGGAAGATAGCTGTCATTGACTAGTCATAGCCTCCCATTGCTGGGGGTGGTGGGATGTATATGGTGTATGACTAGCCCTAATCTAAGGCTAGGCCACTCTTTTCCAGTGCCTAGTCTTAGATTAGAGTTAGTCATGCACCATAATCTCTTCTACACTATTCTTGACAGCTGGATTCTACTCATTGCAGGAATACTTTCAGTAATTGTGAGCTTGCTGTTTTTCAGGAATGCTCATTGAACAGCTCTTCTACATGTTTGAGTCCAAAGTCTATCTCATAGCAACATCTAATCATTTCTCCTAATTCTACCATTTAGAGCCATACAAACCGATTTGACACCTATTCTACACCATAGCTCTTCAAATATCAGAAGATAGCCATTTTGTAATCTCTTCTAGATAAAAACCACCATTTCTTTCAACTATTTCTCAGATATTGTGGTTCCTGGGTCTTACATCATACTGGATGTCATTTAGTTTTTCCTTGCTCCCTTTCAGGTGTGCTACCCAAAAGGGGGCCAAGAATTTCAGATAGGATCTGACCAAGTAAAATTAATTGGGACTCTTTACTATTGGCTTCCATGTGCTAAGATTAATAAGTCTCAGTTTGCACCTGAATCATGTTACTTTGTTATTTCATATTGAGCTTTTGATAAATTAACAAGTTCTTTCTGTAAGAACTATTAAATTCAGCTCTTCTCCTTCCTGAGTTTATGTTTGAATTTTTACCTTTTGAATTGTATCTTAATAATGATTACCCTTTCTTGAGTACCTACGATGCCTACTCTGTATTTTCTTTAATAGCTATGAAGTAGATATTCTATTCTAATTTTGCAGTTGTGACAACTGAGATTTAGAGATGTCCAGTCTACTCACACAATTACTAAGTTGCAAGGCCTGGAATCAAACCCAGTTCCTTCTGGCTCTAAAGTCTATTCTCTTTTGGCTACTGATATGGTTTGGATCTGTGTCTCCACCCAAATCTCATGCTGAATTGTAATCCCTAATGTTGGATGTGGAGCCTGGTGGGAGGTGGTTGGATCATGGAGGTGGATTTCTCAAGAATGGTTTAGCCCCTTGGTGCTATTCTCCTGATAGAGTTCTCATGAGGGCTGGTTGTTTGAAAGTGTGTAGCACCTCCCTCTCCCCTTCCTCTTGCTCTGGTTATGTAAGATGCTGGCTTCTCCTTTGCCTTCCACTATGATGGTAGACTTTCTGAGGGGTCCTCAAAAGCAGATGCCGCTGTACTTCCTGTACAACTTGAGGAACCATGAGCCAGTTAAACCTCTTTTCTTAAATTATCCAGTCTCAAATATTTCTTTATAGCAGTGCAAGAATGGACTAATATAGCTATCAGATATTCAATTTAGCAGTTCTGAATACTGTCTCCATCACAGAAAAAAAAAAAAAAAGCTTGTCAAGATGTTCTTTGTTTTTGGCATTGTGATGAAGTCAAGCACTTTGTTTTTTAAAAATAAATAAAAAGGAAATAAAGTTGGTCTTGACCAGTTCCTGGTGAACTCTTACTGATTCTTAGGAGTCACCTTTTCAAAGTGCTTGCTAGCTTCTTGCTTAGCTTTCCAATCTGGAACTTTGTTGGGGATTAATGGCAAATGTGTCTGTCTATAATTCCTAGAATCCAAGGTTATGGGGATGTTTGTTTACATCCTTTGTTGGATCCCTGTCCTATTTCCCATAAAATCCCATGGGCTGCTCACAGTGGTTCTATCCTTATATCTGCATGTTTGTTCAGTTCTCTGGTGTAGAAGTGGGGTGGAGGAGGGGCTTTGCCCTCATTTAAGTTAGCTAAATGCTTTCACAATGTATTCCTGCTTATTCTTTGGTTTCCTCCCAATGTTATTTCTTCCATTTCCAATTTGTAGGTAAAAAGCAGAGCCTCTCTCTTAATGGAGGGGTTAATGGAATAGAGGCACTCAATAAAGTACCAGTAATGTCTCTTAAGTGGATTCTAAAGTAAACACTTTCATGGCCCCAACAACAACAAAAGACAGTGAATCCACTTACCCAAAAGCCCACCTTGTATTACAAGGCAATGAAATGCGTTTGGGAACTATCTACTGTTTCAGATGCTCTGTGCTGGGAAATCTCTCCATTATCAAAAATAATAGCCAAACGTGAGTGCTAACAAATATGGTGAATACTTATCAATGTCTCAACTAGGCCGAAGAGCATAGGCATTTTTAAATTTTTTTTTTTAAGTTTCTAGCTCATGACAGACTGACATATCTAAAAATCATAGATTAGGTAAAGAATATGTGCAAATTAAACTGCATGCACAGAAACATGTGACACAGAGGAAGGAGCGTTGTCATCGCAGACTTTTAACTGGGTAAGAGTCATGAAAAAGTACTTACAACCCAGCTAAAAGCCTACTCTCGGTAGTTTTCATGCTTCCCAGTGCTAGAAAGAGAGCCTGTCTGCGAAACACCAGTAATTGAACGTTGCGTGTGTGGAAGGACACGGAAAGACTCGATAAATTACAAGGAGGGGGGAGCTAGCTCTCACTGCAAACTTGACCTAGCTTAGATTAGCGACCCCAGGCTTGACTTTCTATATAACCCTTCCTCTTTGTAGTCCTCAAAAGAAAGCCCGGACAAAGCCTGGCTCCCTCTTTCCTTCTAACTCCCTATCAGGAAGCTCCGCTGCCCCTTCAAATCCCTTCAGGGGCTTTGAAATCTGAGCACAAGGTGGTCATGAATATTCATTGGGGGCGTGGACCACCCCCCACCACAGCACGCTGGGCTCCAGGCAGCTGCAACTAGCGGAAAGCGCGCGCCAGCTGCACGCAGGGAAACAGTTCTCATTTTGTGTGACTACATGTCCAGCCTCGGGCCAGCTCGAGATGGCCACCTTGTGTGTCTGTGGGAGGGGCTCTACCGAGACGGACGGACTTTTCTGAGGCAGGGCCCGGGAGGTGTAATTCGAGGGGCCTCAGATTTCCCTGCCACCCACCTGCCAGGGCAAGTGAAATTCCACTGAGAAAAATTCAGGCTTATCTATCCTCTCTAGGAGTCTGTCCCCCTTTTAAGAAACAAATAACCCTTGTGTGAACAGTCGAAGGCTTTTTATTCTCTGGTGGCGCCTCCTTTGCAATTCTCTACAATGGAGACTCTTTCTTCTCCCTTCTTAGTGATTACAACTGCTACTTGCATTTTTTCCTTTAAAGATAATGAAGCCATGTTGTCTCAGTCTTTGCTCTCCTTCATTCTTTACTTAGTAGTACCGTTAGCACTTTTAACTTACGCCTAGTTAAAAGCCAGACGTCCTGGATTCAGATTCTAACTTGACCACTTACAAGTGCCATGAATGTGGCAAGTTAACCTTTTTTGCAACTATTTCTTTATCTGCATAATAGAGATACCAGTACCACCTACCTCATGAGCTTGGTCTGAGAATAAAGAATTATATAGTCATGTGACAGTCATGCATTGTTTAAGATCTGAGAAATGTGTCATTAGGCAATCATGTGGTTGTGTGAACATCATAGTGTGTACTTACACAGATTCAGATGGTGTACCTTCTACACACCTAGAATATACGATATGGCCTGTTCCTGCTGGGCTACAAACTTGTGCAGCTTGTTACAGTACTGAATAGTGCAGACAATGTAGCACACTGGTAAGTATTTATGTATCTAAACTTATCTAAACATAGAAAAATTAAAAATACAGTATTATACTCTTATGGGACCACAATAGTATGTTGACAGAAATATTGTCATATATCACATGACCTCACAAAACATGTTTGAATAGCACCTGGTGTATAGTAACAATTTAGTACATGCTAGCTATTAATGTTATTATTTTGATTGGACAGGCCTGGTTGAAGATGGCTGAGTGTAAACCAGAATACAGGTCAGCTGGGGCACGTTTTTAGGTCAGAGTCTCAGATCCTAGTCTGCACTCCATGGATTCTAAAAGCAATTGAAACCTCAGGCTGGTCCTGGAGCAAGAGCTGGTCCTTTGCTTGGGGCTCTCAGTTTGAGAAGTTTGAGCTTTAGGATTCTCCACTGACCACCTCTCCCTGTCTTTGCTCTCTTCCTGTCTTTAAACTCCCATTGAACTGGCATGCTATCCTCAGCATGGCACTCAGGCTCTTGACCCCACTGAGCCCTTCTAGTTACATTGGCCATGGTACCTACTTTCCTATGTCTCCTAGCACTGTCTACCTACCATCTCTCCACAACACATATTACACCCCCTGACCCATAATTCCTATTGGTTTCCAGGTATGCCAGTCTTCTTACAGTTTCCTAAACATGTCGTAGTGTGGGAAATGCTACATGTTCACTACCTCATTTCACCTTCCTAGACAGATGAGAAGACATCTCCTGGTTACTTTTTGCAGCTAGGTTGGAATATTGACCAAATTTTTGACTACAGAAAGTGAGCAGAGGGATATGGCATTGCGGTTCAAGAAAACTAAGAGGGGGTCTGAATTCTTCACGTTTATTCACCCTTCTCCACATGCCAGGATGGGCAAAACTCTAACTCAGTGGATTGTAAAATGGAAACAGGCTGGGCCCTGAATTTCTCTTGCAGGAAAGCTGACCAATTGGCATAAGATGTTATTTTTAATGAGAAAAAAGCCACTGAGATTATGGAGTTTTATTTGTTACCTCAGCCTATCCTATTCTATCCTGACTAACAGCACACATACCATGCTTTTTCTCATTTTGGCATCTCTATAGTTACATTATGTCACTTGGAATGCCTTCCTACATTCCTACCCTGCAGCAAATTGCTGCTATCCTTGGAGTCTCCTCTGTGAGCGTATAGCACCATGTTCAGGTTTTTGGCCTGAGTTATTAGATGGATCTCGGCACCAGTAAGGAAAATGAAAGGGAGGAAGAGGTGTACATTTGGCAGAGAACTCCGTATTTGCATGATGTATTTGAGAGTGGTTCATCTAGGAATATATGGATCTGAAGCTCGAGAGGCCTGAGCTAGAGATAGGTAGAGGGTTGAGAGTCATGAGCATATGGGAAAAAGTGGGCAAGATCACCCATGGGACGTACGTAAATTAAGATAAGAGTGTGGAAGATGGAAAGATGAATCTTAGCGGAACACCATCCTTTACAGGAAGGCAGAAGAAACAGGACTCTTATAAACTTCACAATTTACAGTGTCTCCGTGGGTCATTCAGGATTGAGCATGAAATCTGGGAATGTAGGACTAGTTTATTGATCAACATTTACAAATGTGAAATTTAATTTTAAGGAAAACAGGGTACAGTGCAATCAAAGCTGTCGAGTAGACCCAAAAATACCTTTAAAGGTGGAATTGCTTACCTTTGTTATTGAGAAAACTCCCGGGCAAAAGTTTAGTTTTGATCATGTTAAATGTAATTTAAAAGCCAACCTTGACTTTTATATTCCTGGCTTTCCTCAACCCAAAGCCTTCTGACTTCAATGAACATAAAGGAATAAGAAATTGCAAGGATTTGTAACTTGGTATAGGAATTAATTGTGCTCACTAGCCTATATATATTTTTTTGTCTCCATGTGTTTGCTTTTTGGAAGTAACTCATGAATTGTCTAAATGGTCACCTTTTTTTTGTTGTTGTTGTTTAAATGGTACCTGGACAGCTATGATGGGTCAAGAGAGAGAATTGCTTTATACTACAATGCTATCAGAAGATCACTAAGGTTGCAGTGAGCCGATATTGCTCCACTGCGCTCCAGCCTGGGTGACAGTGAGACTGTCATGAGGCAGTGAATGTGGTAATCTAAGGGAGAGATGACAACGGACTGCAACAGAGTGGCAGTGGTGGAGGGAGTGAGAAGCAGTTGGACTCAGGATATATTTTGAACCGGAAGCCGACAAGATTCAGATGTGAGAAAAGAAAAAAGAAAGAGGAGTCCAGAAAGACTCTAAAAGGTTTGAATAGAGTCACCATCAACTGAGGGGGTTCAGACTGGGAGTGGAGCCGGCTTCAAAGGGAAGAACAGAAGTCCAAGTTTGGACTTGTTAAGTTTGATACATGAAGCAGGCAGCTGGATAAAGGTCTGGAGTTCGAACAGGAATGGTGGCTCACACTTGTAATACTAGCACTTTGGGAGGCCGAGGCTGGCAGATCACTTGAGGCCGGAGTTCGAGACCATCCTGGCCAACATGGCAAAACCCTGTCTCTACTAAAAATTCAAAAATTAGCTGGATGTGATGGCAGGTGCCTGTAATCTCAGCTACTCGGGAGACTGAGACAGGAGAATCACTTAACTTGGGAGGCAGAGGTTGCAGTGAGCAGAGATCGCACCATTACACTCTAACTTGGACGACTCTGTCTGAAAAAAAGAGAAAGATCTGGAGTTCAGGAGAGAAGTCTGAGCTGGAGGTGCACATTTGGCAGCTTCTGGTGATATTGAAGGCTATGAAACCAGTTGAGATCTCCAAGAGTGTGAATAAGGAAGAGAAGGGGCCTGAGGGCTGAGCTCTGGGGATTAGGTCGGAGAGAAAAGGCTGGACCAGTGAAGGAGTCTGAGAAGGAATGCCCAATGAGGAGAAGGAAAATGAAGAAAGGGTTTGTGCTGAAAGCCAAGTAAAGAAACTGTTTCAGAGAAAAGGCAGTCATCACTGTTTCGGATGCTACTGACACACATCTCAGATATGACCTGAAAAGTGAGCAATGGATTTAGAAAAATGTAGGTCAGGTCAGGTAAGGTGGCTCACACCTGGAATTCCAGCCCTTTGGGAGGCCAAGGTGGGCAGATTGCTTGAGGCCAGGGGTTCAAGACCAGGCTGGCCAACATGGTGAAACTGCGTCTCTACAAAAGCATACAAAAATTAGCTGGACATCTTGGCGTGCACCTGTAATCCTAGCTTCTTGGGAGGGTGAGGCAAGAGAATTGCTTGAATCTGGGAGGTAGAGGTTGAAGTGAGCTGAGATTGTGCCACTGCACTACAGACTGGGTGACAGAGTGAGACTCCATCTTAATAATAATAACAATAACTGAGGTTCTTATAACATTGATATTATTCAACATCTGCAGTCTCAGAGATTCATAGGTCCAGATCGCAGGAGTGTCTCTCATTCAGAAGTACAACTCCCTTTGAAATCAATTCCTTGTGAAAAAGGACGGGTTTCTCTTTGATATGGAGATAAGGATATTGTCAACTATTACAGTCTCATATAAAATTCCAATGCACTGTTTTGGTTTAACGTAGTTTTTTGTTGGAAAATGAGAATCCCCAAATGTGTTTTTGGTAGCCAGCTCTGTTTCAAATGATGCCCTTGGATGTAGCATTAAGTAACTTAACTCTTAAAACTTTGGAGATATTCGAGTGCATATTGTTTATCTGCCCTCAATCTTGGGAGTCTGTTGTAAAGTGCAGTCCACAGGGTATACAATATACCGTCCACCAGTATGTGGTGTATTTGCCGAACATCATGTATCAGAAGCTGGGAGAGAGAGAGGGAGAGAGAGAGAGAAAACAGAAAATTACAAAAGGCCAGCTTGCTCTGTGTCAAGGGCAGTGCTACAGAGTGAAATCTGCTTGTGAGCTACTGAACAGTGTTTTTCTCATACTGAAAAAATTATCCTTGTAATCTGCAGATTGAATGGCCTGTTCATGTCTGTCTTTATTACTTTAGATTTCTTTTCATCAAGTCAGTGGAAACGTCACACGACCTCTGACTGACTGATGCTCTGCTGTTCCTAGTGGAATCATTGTCATAACTAGCATTTTGTTTGTGGGTTTGTACCTCAGTGCCCATTTTGGACCAGTCATCATGTTAGGGGCTTATATCACAACTTTACTTTGCACATAAACTCTATGAGATAATCGTTACCATTTTCATTTTAGAGGTGAGGAAATTGAGTCTTGAAGAGGTTAAGTTGCAGCAGCTGGTGAGTAATAGAGATTCAAAGCCAGGACTGCCTGCTTCCATAGCTCATGCCCTCTCTATGAAACTTCGCCAGAGTGGTGAGAAGAGTCTTCCTTGTGCATCTTAGAGTTCTTCCTCCACAACTTCTCACTTGAACTTGGAAGCTCCTATTTCTTGAGCCAGCCTATGGGAGAGTTTGGTGAGTTAATTTTAAATGTTCTCATTTGTGATTTGAGGGAACTGAAAATTCTCTGAATTTAGACTTCATATTCCATTTGCCTTAGTGTTCCTGCCTCCTCAGCTCCTGGCCTCATCAGCAGTGGGCCAGTTCATTGGTTGCTGGTGGATACTTGTGTCTCTGGACTCCTGTCTTTGCCGTGCCTCCAACACAGAGGGTGACCTGAGGAGGTCACTCAACCAGTTCATGTCTCTCATTCTCCAAATGCAATATTAAGAGGGCTTGCCTGAACTAGCTAATTAGGCACTGGACTGCATGTTGGAACTATGAAGCCTATTAACTCAGTCAATTAACATTTATTGAGTGTCTGCAGTGTGCAGAACCCTGGGGCAAGTGGAGGCATGGTATTCCTGACCTGTGGATGCATTATTCTATGTATTTCCTCCATTTTTGCACCTCTGTGTGACTCCACCCAACCCCTAAGAATACTCTTATCCCTACGTACATGTTTCTTTAATTTCTCTGTGTGCCAGTATTCACTCCTGAGTACTTTATTATCCTGGCCCACTCTACTTTACTTGCAGTGAAATAGCATGGTTTCCTCTTGGTCTTCAGGAAATCGTGTTATAATTCAACCAGTTTTGAAAATGACTTCTTAATGTTCTACTAAGCTGGTAATGTTTCACTGGGTTAGAGTAAGCCAAGGTCATATACAAATCTGTACTATTAGCTTAGAGGGGCATACATTTACATTTTGATTTCAAACACGTAACCTGACTTCATGGTGGGTCTTCCCACAGTGAGATCATGACAGTGGCAATAGAACTTTTATGTGTTTGGGGCCCTGAGCCAGTGCATCCATGAGCCTGAGATAGAGCATTCCTGTGATTCCCATGTCTGCCCTTCCTTGGTCTCTACCAGGTTGTGAGAAAACTGCATGCTGTGACCAAATCAAGGGTCAAGTTCATCCTGTCTAGAGCTAGCTCTCCAGAGGTGAAACTTTACCTTATCCTATTGAATCCATTTTCTTGTATTTTTATTTTGGAATCTCTTAGTAACAAGGCAGCTTCCTGGGACTCTCTTCTGAGCAGTTCTGGAGTTGATGGGCATTTTTACGTATGTATACATTTGCTTCTATTTTTTTTATGTGTGTGTGACCTACCAGAGGAAGTTTGGCTGGAAGCCTGGGTTGATTTAATCTCTACTCTTTGGGTTACATTAATTAAATGTAGTGAATGTTTCAAATACTTAGCTATGTTAGAGATACAAAGGGAAAGTCTTCGAAGAATCTGTACCGTGGTGAAAGATACATAAATAGTGTGTGCTGAGAAAAAAATGAGCAGCCCTGTGGGCCAGGAGCAAAACTACTGAAATTAATTGGTGATGGATCATCAGCTTTCTAGGAAAAGGACATTGTGGTTCTTTATGCTTCACTTTGTCAAGTTTGAGTCGTGCCCATTTCATAAAGTATTTGGCCTGTGCTAGGTATTGCTCAAAATGTGAAATTCATGTTTGATATCACAAGGTGACATGAAGCAGTGGATTAAAGGGAAGAAAACTATCATTTTAGAAGAACAACAGCAATTAAACACCTGAATGTACAAAAAAACATGAAATTACTGTTCATCTCTGGAAACCAAGTTTCATTAGAAATAAGAAAACAGGATACAATTTGAGAGAAGTTCTTGTCTTTTGGGCCTTTTCTTTCAAGATTCCTTGACTACCAGAGTTCTATAAAGGATCCAAATATAGCCTTAAGGGTTTTGTCTTGTCTGTTAAATTAATTCACCTGATGGCTGGGCACAGTGGCTCATGCCTATAATGCCAGCTACTCTGGAGGCTGAGCAGGAGAATTGCTTGAACTCAGGAGGTGGAGGTTGCAGTGAGCTGAGATCGTGCCACTACACTCTAGCTTGGATGACAGAGCAAGACTCTGTCTCAAAAAAGAAAAAATTAATTTACCTGACAACATGTAGGTTTGAAAGATTAAAGCCAGTTGGGAGGGCTATACAGGCCAGGGATCTATTCATGGTTTCTGAGAGTGGGATCCCTTTTTAAAAACAGCTTTTCACAGTGATGACTAACATGACAGAAGGTGCACTATCACAGACAGTAATCCCAAACCAAGTCCTTCGACGCAGCTCATTAGCTTCACTCTTTTGACTGTGATTATGTAAGATGCAGTTGACTTTAAGCATGGCCACTACTGAAATTTATCCTGTACAGCAAGATTTTCTTTAGGTTCCTTTAGATACCTTTTATTTCTAGCATTAACTTTGGAGGAGCTTTTACTCCCCTAGGAGTGCAGCCAAGCTGACCTTCTAGACCCTGAATCCTGTTATTTATGGAATCAGTGATTCTATTCATTATTAAGTCACAGTAGGTCTGGCTTCACACTAATTTTAGAAGCTCTTTCCTCTTGTTACCAGGCAAGACAACAAATGGCCTGGTTTGCCTTTTGGGAAGAAACCAAAAGTACTCAGATAAGACCTTTTAAAATTTATGTTAATCTTGAAAACTTGAGATCTTTCTTGGAAACATAGTGAAGAGATCCATGATTGTTTTATTAGATTATCACTCAATTGTATATAAACTCCCCAGAATCAGAAAAAA